>NC_084733.1:76506288-76611288 GCF_033978785.1 Entelurus aequoreus | reverse complement strand
ATTCATGTTTTCACCGTCACATACCTCCTGTCACATTCCAGACTGAGCACATAAAACCACTCTGTTATTACAGGCTACCATTTAAGTGTTTAGACTAAGCATGTGCATTTGACTAAATATCATTGATCGATTATGGGGAATAATGGTCGATATGTTGATTGAACAATATAAGCTCCTGTTTTGATGCTAGTGTCATATTAGGCAGAAAATTGCTGCCAGGAAATGAGGTCTGCATAGATGTAGCTCAACGTAGACTCGAAAAAAATGAGGTCATGGTCTGATTTAAGAAAGTGCATCTTCTGGCTATAACCAATTCCACACACTTTACATAATTTCAGGATCAATTACTTAAGTGAATGTCATAGTGAATCCCTAGATTAGATGGAAACAGTAACACTTTAGTTTAGAAAAACACCCACTTTGATACCCTTTTTCAAACCAAAACTTGTCAACAATCGTCCCACACAACAGTGTTTCTCGTCTTGTGTAAACAACCCCTTATGCTAACATGGAGGGATGTTGCATCCAGGCAGTGAGATGTGCTGTGTAGTTACAACCGTTATCCATCTGGAAGGGTAAACAAAGGTGGCACTTAAGGTCAAATGATGTACACAGGAGGCCAGAGCCTCATTTGCATCTAAGGCAGCTCAATCTAAACTAGAGAAACAAATCTCTGACAGGACATTGCTAGATGAGTCAGCCTAAGGGCACAGTGAGTTAAATGAGTCAACTGACTCAAGCTGCCAAGGCGTGGAGAATCCATATGATTGAGATGAGCTTGCACAAGAGTTGCAGTATTAGGTCAATTACAGTCTTAACATTACTGCAGTCCCGATAAAAAGTAAAAAAAGACACCAGCTCCAAAAGGGCATCTCCACAATCAGCGCCAGAGATGTCCCCAAGTTGATTTGTACACTTCCTTGACAGAGTAGCTCTTAATGGGAGAGACGCACAAAGCTCAATCAATAGGCCCAGTCTCCCTGCCACAATGGACAGAGGAAGCTGAGCCCTGATCAATCCATCCTTTCATTTCCAGGATGCCCACACAGCCGGCCCCCCTCGCCGACCAGCACCGGTTGAGTCGGTGCAGTCAAGAGACTGGCAAGCGAACTAGTCATCGCCGTCATGGAGACAAATCACCGAGGGAGCTGCTGCTCAAACAACCTTTGTTCCACGTTGTCAGGTCGCTTGTCTGCCTCCAGTTTTGCTATCAATGGGATGGAAGGTGTCGTCACATGTTGTGATTATACAGCCGCCAAACGTGCGTCTTTGTGTCACAGAAAAGATGAAAAAGTATCAACTTCAAATATGCCAGACGGTCCTCCGGGGGTAGCACTTTTTGTCCTACTTACTCAGCTTCCGACCGAGGTGTGTGGGAGGTGGAACGAGATACAAAACATCTCTGTCATAACTTCATATTACACCATTCATAAACTTGATATCATACAAGACCAAAGACATATTATTGGTCAGGGTACTCGGTGATGATACAACACATTTTTACCATCTTCAGATGCCCTCCATGCCTTATAAAAATAACTTGTTTGCTTACATAATTTAACTACTGCACAAATACAGAAGGAACAGGGGAGGGATCCACAATATGTTTAGATAAACACAGTACAAAGTTTGTACTCATAGCTGTGAATGAGGCATATCCAAACAGATTAAATGTGGTAAAAACCGTTATATAACATTTTTGCAAGCAGAATGAATTGGGCAAGTTTAGTCAGGATCAGTGGTCTGGCAATTCAATTATTTGTGTCCCTAACCTGTGCTTCAGTAGCCATTTTAGCCTGAGAGGCCTGTAATAATGCAAAAAGTGTACGCTAGCCTCTTTGAGCAAGTCTTCATCAACCTCTTTGTCTGTTGTGTGCACCAAACAATACAATTTAAAGCGATAAATATATGGTTAATTGACAAAACAGAATAGTATAGCCTTTATATGTAGTCATAATTTCTACCGTTTGAGACTTTGTATTGAGAATTGTTCTGACCGGAAAAGTACTGCACGTCAAGTCAAGTCAAGTCAAGTCAACTTTATTTATATAGCACATTTTCAACAACTGTTTAGATTGCACCAAAGTGCTTTACAGGTTAAAAAAGCATGGAGCAAACAAAAAACAAACAAACAAAAAACCAACAACAAAAAAAACAACAACTAAGCAAAACAAAAAAAACAAACAAACAAAGAACATAAACAATGAGTGTGCTAAACAGGTAACCCAGAAACCTTAAGGTTACAGCAAACAAACAGATGTGTAGCCCTTTATTGGTCAACAAACCATACTTGGTACTCAACTTTAACCACATGAATCACAATATGGCAGTTGATCTGTGGGACTTTTCTAAACCAAATCACAAAAGATAAAAAAGATTGTGACTATACTGAAAAATGTTCAATTAAATAAACGAAAAGTACAACATACTTTATATTACTAGAACAAAAATGTTTTTCAAAAAACACAGGCAGGCGACTGCGTAAAATAGGTGCCTGTTAACACGCGAAGTCCCAGAGAAGGGTCAATTGACATTTTTACCTAGAAAACACACAAGAGGGTCATTTGACCCCTAGTCCCCCCTGTGGACACTCCTTTTGTTATGAAAATGTGGCTGTTAGTGGCACACGGCAGGGGGCCACTTGAGCCTGTGTGGGGGAGGGGACCTTACAGCTCAAGCTTTAGTTCTGAGGTAGGTTGTGTGTGTTTTTGCAAGGATCAACAGAATGAAGGGATCAACACTCTGACATTTATTGTTAAAAAAAATACAAAACAAAACATATTTACAAAGAATGAAAAAGCAACTGTTTTCCCAGTTTTGGTGTGGAGGGTTGTTGCAGAAGCAATTGTTATTTTTGTGTGCCAAAAATAGTTTAAAAAAAAAAATTTACAAAGAAAAAAGCATATTTACAAAGAATGAAAAACCATGTCCATGTAAACGTGACTGACATACATTTGAGCAGTCACTCACAATCCTGGCACTGCCATTGCTCCTTTCGGCATTTCCCACATGTATAATTTTTCTGTCTACCTAGACAAACTGCCCCTAACAGCCTCATTACCATAACAAAATGAGTGATTAGTGTATTCGGGAAAAGCGTCGGGCCAAATGACCCCTCTCTGGGTCTTCTAGGTAGACAGAAAAATGCTGGGACTTCTAGTGTAAACAATTATTTAGTTAAATTATCACTATTATAATATTTTGTACCCCCCATAGCCAGGAAGTAGTCTTGGCCTACATTCTTTCCTTTTTTTTAGGCACACAAAGTCTTTTAAACTGTTAAGTATTGTGTCTGTTACACAACAGCTGATTGTAATGTGCATCTTATCGGTCTCTTTTTATCAGTATCACTTTTTTTTTTACAACTGCAACAGAATATATAATATATGACAACACATATGATACCAGTATTTAGATTTTTTTTTAATTAGTGAAGTAGATGGTTACAAGTACTGCTCAAACACTGTTTGCCCTCCATGTGAAGAGTTGCTTTTTTTCCACTGCATCGCTTACATATTGACAAATACACTTAATATATAAAGAGGAGGCATCATTCTTATACTTTCTGGAACAAAATTTTGTGAGCCTGCTTGAAAAATGTCTCATCTATAACCTACGTCATTGCTTCTCAAACTTTTTTACAAAGTAAAACGTTAGAAAAAACCTGCCTCTCCATGTATCACTATAATGACTAACATTAAAAATACAGTAGCTTAGTAGGCCTAATTTTTCATTAAAAACATGGCAGAAGTTTTATTTCACAAGTATATTTAATATTGTTTGCCATTGTAACATTCTGAACAGTAACACTGTATTTAAATATTAAGTGATTCTTTGGCGTACTACTAGATGGAACCCGTGTACCATTAGTTTGAGAATCGCTGAGCTACATGAAGACACCCAGAAAAGTTTGCAATATTTAAGGGTTCTTCACGAGGAAACCTTACAATATATTACATGTACAAACTGCTATAAAATTGTATGAAATTGAGTAGATGGCGAGTTATAGTGATGTCGGGAAATCCCATATTTTTACCAATTTTACGAAGGAGATTTCCCATATTTTGAAATGCAAACGTTGATGCTCTTCTGACCCGCAGAATTAGACACTCGTAATGATGGTGTTTGTTAAATCCCCCGTTGTTTGGTCCTCAAAAATAATGTCAAAAAACTACTTACCGTAATTTCCGGACTATAAGCCGCACCTGACTATAAGCCGCACCAGCTAAATTTAGGGGAAAATACAGATTGCGCTCCATTATAAGCCGCACCCGACTATAAGACCGCAGGGTTTTGATGTGTAATTACCGTAGTATATAGGGGTTCCTGCTACCCACGGAGGGAATTGTCGGGACAGAGATGACTGTTTGGGAACGCAAAGCGCCCCATTTATTAACAATAAATCTTTCAATCATTCAATCAAACTTTCACATCTTTGACATGGCGAACAGCATTCGTGCAGAGTACAAATAATACAACGGTGCAAAGTAATACAAAGTGCTCGCCTGTACGTTATCAAAATAACCAGCCTACCGGTATTTGAAAAGTCAGTCTTTAATCATTGCGTCATCGTCTTCCTCCTGCGTACTAAAACCACCAAAATCCTCTTCGTCTGTGTCGGAGAAGAACAGGCCGTAAATAAGCCGCACCCTTGTATAAGCCGCAGGGACCAGAACGGGGGAAAAAGTAGCGGGCTTATAGTCCGGAAATTACGGTAAATCCTTGTCAAGCTGTTTACTGACACATCCTATTCATGTTTATTAATAACTTACTGCAAATGAATATGGGCTGCAAATATTGGTTACCAGCCTCTTTGAATGCTAATAATCGGTATTGGCCCTGAAAAATCTGTATCGGTCAATCTCTATTTTTTATTACAAATTTAGAAGAGTTTAAATTGCTAATGCTAATCGGTAGTATGTCCCAGCTATATATGGCAAATCCAATGTGAATTAGCATTGAGCTAGCACATTTTGAAAAGTGGATACTTGCTGTACTTTGAACACCGCCTTCTTGCTTTGTCGGCATGAAAAACATGTAACATTACGTAGAGGCAATCCGACTGAGTCTGCTCTGAGTGCATGACTTGCTTGTTTTCCGTCAAGTGTTTAAGCCGGTCCCGATTCTGCAACTGGACGTGACATGTCAAGTGCAACAAAAAAGGTATCCAAACATGGTACCGTTTGATATTACGTGAATCGGTAACCGGTAGTACTGACAGGATTCAGTTGGTGCCTGTAACTTTTCAGGTTTCAGACCCCCTTTTCACTCAGGTTTGGTAAGGACTGTGTTCACACTTGACCAAAGTGTACGAGCAGTGCAAACACCCTTAGTGCGTATAAACAGCACCAAGAATGAGTGTGACTGCACCTTTGAAATACAACAGTGCTTATCTTTATGTTCTGATGTGTGTTGTAGAGAAGTTACCATGCAAGAAAATGGGAAGGACCACAGGAGTTGGGGAGGGGGTCACCTCCATCCACTTCTGAATTCCTAAAACCCCATGCATCCTACTTTTGAGGTGGGAAGCGAGGCATAACTAAAGTCGTTTTGGTGGAATAAACTCCAGTCCATCTCCATGTCATCAGCATGTTTCGCCCCGATTCCATTCCACGCCACCAGTGGCGTATGGAGCAAGAACAGAACCTCAAAGGTACGCAGTACCTGTAAGTGTGCACGTGTCCCATTCCACGAGTAGCGTGATCGCGTGACATCATAAACACATAATCCCCACAATTACACGTCATGTTTACTTTGAGAAAAATGTATATTATTAGAAAAGTTGCGAGATAAGTTAGCTACGCAATAGCACTGTTTGGGAAACTTCCTCCGTCTATATAGCGTTTAGCATCGCGCTGCCAGTGGAGTTAAACAATACCTACGTAGTGTTGATGAAACAGAAGAATTAAAACTCACCCCAACACGACCAGCTCGCCGTATTGAACAGGGTCTTTGGAAGGGGCGCAGTGCTCCTCTTGGCTGGACGAAAACATGAGGCTTGTAGCTTCACAGTGCGGCGTTCACGGACCCAAAAGCACCAGCAGCACAAATATAGCCACACACCGCCTTCGAATAAAACCCCCCCAACACGCTCTTAGTTCATATCGTTTGTCCCACGAACTGTCTTAAGACGCTAGCGAGTATCCGTTCTTCATCAAACATACGTAACCTCTTTGCTTGTTTTCTGTGACATGGCAAAAACGTAACTTAGTTGGCGGTTGAACGTGCTCTGAAGCGGATACAAAAACAGCCAGGAGCACGGCCGGAATGTACCATTGGCTTGTTCTTCACTTGGACAGGGGGGAACCGCTTGCAGACTATTTTTAAAAGAGGTGGTTTCGACCAAAGTACGGCACGTATTGTATTTGTGTGCCATATTAAGGTTTTATACCACACAGTTAACACTTATATAAAAATATTACACCATATATTTGAATATAAACCTTACATGTAGCCCTGTACCACCCCTCACTTGATAGGCGACTCTCGGTTTATGTTATGTAAACAATGAGTACAATCTGGTGCTTTTTGAAAGGACATAATGAGCATATTTCTGTATAAGCAGTTAAATAAACATTTCAGTGTCAAATACATGTTTTTTCGACCCTTGGCCCCACATGTAAAAAAAGGGGTAGATTTACCTCAAAATATGAATTTTAATACAATAAGAAATTTGTCCAGATGATATATGTATACACATGTGTGTGTATATAAGTGTATACCACACACACACTTATTTAAATGTGTACACAGTGTATACTGAATGCTTTATACAAAAAACACAAGGTATGCAGGGAGCCATATTGTCAGTTCTATTAATCTATTCCTCTTATCTTTCACTTGTGCTTTTTTCCTCATTTGTGCTGTTTATGCACATAAATGACAATGGCCCGTGGGCCACACTTTGGACACTCGACATTTTGATACTCATACTTTCAGTTACACAGGCTGTCTTTGTTTCTTTAATCACTTATTACACATTATTTATTATTGTATTTCCCTATTACAAAATAGAAATATGGTAACATTTTGAAACACATTTTTGTCCAAATTCTGTGATGACTGTGTTCTGGTCTTGGTTACAATGGCATTATTTACATTGTCTACTTGCTTCTGCCTTTTCTTGCCCCTTGGAGACGAGTTTTTTTATATTTTTTATTTTTTTAAAAAAAGACTTTTGAGGCAACATTCTTTAAACCTTATGGATTTGATGAACACATAACACTGCTACTTTGAGAAAATGATACTTTAGTGGTGCCCCTTGTAACATTCCACATGACTACTTGTCACGCCTGTCTGATGAATGAACCCCATTAAAACTTTGGAAGGCTTGTCTGCACTTTATGGCCCATGCACCTTGTTTTCACAAGAGCTTGCATGGCTGGAGGTGCCATTGCTCCTTTACACCCACAGCCTTCCAACAATTATTGCCTCCTCTTTGAAAAGGTGTTCAATTACAAAAACCAGATGGCCCCTTGCTCATGCTTTTCCATTTTCCTTGTTAGATACAGTAGTTGTCCATTAACGTTATCAAAAAGGCAGCCTCGGCATCTTGTACAATGATTTAGGCCTTAAGGGGGCTGCCAATGATCATCATTTACAGCTCTTTTGTCCCCATTTTCTACTTGCCATTGTCTGTGAAAGAGACCACGACAGTCTTTTCTGTCTGCCTACTTGCCCTCCCACGTGTGTGTTGATCAAAGCTCCCGCACATACCACACTGATGGAGAGCAGATGCAGGGAGGGGACTTGCTTTGCTGAATGTGCACTGGCTGTATGTGACTGCAGATCTGTGAAGGCAGGAGGAGGAGCCAAATGTTTGAGCCAGAGGGCCTATAGTGCAACCAGCTACATTGCGTAATTGAGGGTGAACACTGGTGACATGAGACTACCAGTAAGTATCAGTAAGCGTGTGACAAAGAAAGCCAGCGAAGTCTAGCAGTACTGAAGGAGGAATTGTCCCATTGTAATTTGGTAAGCTTGAATGACCTCACAGTGACACACCTATTAGGCAACAATGTGACATTCATAACGTAACATCCAGTTCCTTCTCCTTCTAGAGTTTTCCATGAAGGCAAAAGACAGGGCTACAATCAGCTGACTGCAGCGTGACACTGTGTGAGAATGTGAAGAATGTGCTGATCCCATGTTGCTTACACCCTGATCCCAGTACAACACTCTCCACCCTAACACAACAGTACTGTTGTTGGAACACCAACAGTGGGTCGATTCTGAACAAAAATAGACCTGGAAGGGGTGAAACAAAATTAAAACATTCCAAAGAAAAAATGGAACATACTGTATACACTTAAGGGAGCAGCATTGTCCCGACGTCCACAATACACGCACAGCTTACAGCATTTACTCCAATTGTCCGCTGCAGACTTTGGCTTGTTTACTCGACACCCTTTCAGTGTGCTGAGAAGAAAAGTATGGTTTTGACATTTTCCAGCACAATGTCGAGGGGGAGGGGAAGCACTGCTCTGTCAACTTGTTATAAAAGCTGACTTAAACAATTATTGTTATGTATTCAGAAGTGATCTGCAGTACATAACTAGAAGACAAATACTATTGTCCTGTTGAACTTGAACTGGACAAAGCTCAAACAAAATCTCGTTGACATGTATGACTTAAGTGTTATTATGACAATGACAATAAAGGAATTGATTGATTGATTTGATTGATTGAACTTGTTAAAGGCGTGTGATGCCCTCTTGTGGCATAGGCAGAGAGAAAGAAGAGCAACAACAATGGGCAGATTCATCAAGCATCCCTTTTATTAACACCACCTGTTACAAAAAGAACAAACTTCAGTGTTAATGAACTCAGCAACAATATAGCAAGTGTTGATCACCGATGATATGGGACACATTTTCTTTAAGTTGTTACAGTAGAATTAAAACCTCTACACGGTTGACCTGACAGCCTCCCTTCTCTTTAGGAATTGCAGTACATTGTAGTGACTAAATTATGGAAAAGAGGTGCATTTATGTATTTAGAAGTGGTGGGGAGGCTAATAGATCAACGTGACATAACTCAGCAGATACATTAAAACAATACATACTCTTTAATTTAAGATATAAAGACAAAAAAACTACTTAGTTGTTTTTTTTAATCACTGCCCTGTTGTGACAAGTAAACAACCGCAGTATCGAGAAGGATATCACTGAAATACATGAAGAATGGTTGCCACACAGATTGAACAGATTATGCTGGATGCAGTTAATAAGATCAGAAAAAAACTTGCAATGCTGCTGCTGAAGAGGAATGTGGTGGGAGTGTTTGGTATAAACAGTAAATCTCAGCCTGTTCCGTTGTTTGACGTCGTCATTGTGTGCTGTGATGGTGGTTGTGATGTCCTTGCAGTGCAGTCAGGATGGCTGCGAGAGCATCTCTCCTCTGCTCGCTATACCTTTGACAGGTCTCTGTCAGCCTCCTGGATGACAGACAAATGGGAGAAATGGAAATCAGCACAATCCAAATATTTAAATGGCAGGTTAAACAATAATAGGCAGGAGAAGAGGTCTTACCGCTTCCTTGGTGAGCTGTTGGCTGACACTTCGTAGCAGCTGCTGCACTTCACGGACTGTCTGGTTAAGTCCTGCAGTCATCTTCTCCTTTCTGTCTATGTTTTCCTAGTCAACCCAAAATGACTGTTTTAGACTTCATTGCATGTAAATGTGTCAAACAAAGAAACTAAGCGAGTCCTATAATATATATACAGGTAAAAGCCTGTAAATTAGAATATTTTGAAAAACTTGATTTATTTCAGTAATTGCATTCAAAAGGTGTAACTTGTACATTATATTTATTCATTGCACACAGACTGATGCATTCAAATGTTTATTTCATTTAATTTGATGATTTGAAGTGGCAACAAATGAAAATCCAAAATTCCGTGTGTCACAAAATTAGAATATTACTTAAGGCTAATACAAAGAAAGGGATTTTTAGAAATGTTGGCCAACTGAAAAGTATGAAAATGAAAAATATGAGCATGTACAATACTCAATACTTGGTTGGAGCTCCTTTTGCCTCAATTACTGCGTTAATGCGGCGTGGCATGGAGTCGATGAGTTTCTGGCACTGCTCAGGTGTTATGAGAGCCCAGGTTGCTCTGATAGTGGCCTTCAACTCTTCTGCGTTTTTGGGTCTGGCATTCTGCATCTTCCTTTTCACAATACCCCACAGATTTTCTATGGGGCTAAGGTCAGGGGAGTTGGCGGGCCAATTTAGAACAGAAATACCATGGTCCGTAAACCAGGCACGGGTAGATTTTGCGCTGTGTGCAGGCGCCAAGTCCTGTTGGAACTTGAAATCTCCATCTCCATAGAGCAGGTCAGCAGCAGGAAGCATGAAGTGCTCTAAAACTTGCTGGTAGACGGCTGCGTTGACCCTGGATCTCAGGAAACAGAGTGGACCGACACCAGCAGATGACATGGCACCCCAAACCATCACTGATGGTGGAAACTTTACACTAGACTTCAGGCAACGTGGATCCTGTGCCTCTCCTGTCTTCCTCCAGACTCTGGGACCTCGATTTCCAAAGGAAATGCAAAATTTGCTTTCGTTTCCACCATCAGTGATGGTTTGGGGTGCCATGTCATCTGCTGGTGTCGGTCCACTCTGTTTCCTGAGATCCAGGGTCAACGCAGCCGTCTACCAGCAAGTTTTAGAGCACTTCATGCTTCCTGCTGCTGACCTGCTCTATGGAGATGGAGATTTCAAGTTCCAACAGGACTTGGCGCCTGCACACAGCGCAAAATCTACCCGTGCCTGGTTTACGGACCATGGTATTTCTGTTCTAAATTGGCCCGCCAACTCCCCTGACCTTAGCCCCATAGAAAATCTGTGGGGTATTGTGAAAAGGAAGATGCAGAATGCCAGACCCAAAAACGCAGAAGAGTTGAAGGCCACTATCAGAGCAACCTGGGCTCTCATAACACCTGAGCAGTGCCAGAAACTCATCGACTCCATGCCACGCCGCATTAACGCAGTAATTGAGGCAAAAGGAGCTCCAACCAAGTATTGAGTATTGTACATGCTCATATTTTTCATTTTCATACTTTTCAGTTGGCCAACATTTCTAAAAATCCCTTTTTTGTATTAGCCTTAAGTAATATTCTAATTTTGTGACACACGGAATTTTGGATTTTCATTTGTTGCCACTTCAAATCATCAAAATTAAATGAAATAAACATTTGAATGCATCAGTCTGTGTGCAATGAATAAATATAATGTACAAGTTACACCTTTTGAATGCAATTACTGAAATAAATCAAGTTTTTCAAAATATTCTAATTTACTGGCTTTTACCTGTATATACACAATCGAACCTCAGTCATCAAGCCCTCTATTTGCAAACTTTTTGATTTACAAACTTTTGGATCAGCCTAAGAATGCCTCTGTGTGCGTAGCATGTCTCTGTGTAAGAATGCTTCGGCCATTCAGCCTTTCTCTCTCCCATTGTGTGTTTGCTCTTTTCATTCAGCTCCATGTCAATGTGGGTGAATAACACTTTAAAAAATTTTTTTAATTATTGTAGCAATATGGTTGTCAAAGTTAAGGATTTCGGATCGTATGGAAGGGCACCGTAGTGGCTTGTGTGTGCGAGTGTGCGCGCGCGTACGTACGTACGTGTGATGGCTGAGCAACGGATACAGCACAGTACTGCTTGTTTTGAAATAGAAAGTTGATCTATCACCCCTTATGTTTGTTTGCTATACAATACTGTTTAACACTTTATTATATTGTGTTCGAAGTGTACAAACCTCAACTTTCTGTCGAGACTGGAACCCAATATTAATATTTACATTGTTTCTTATGGGGAACTTTGCTTCACTATACAAACTTTTCAATTTACGAACCATGTTCAAGAACCAGTTAAGTTTGTGACTCGAAGTTCCATTGTGTAACAATTCATAACAACCAGTAAATAGATACAGCAAATTAACAAATAACAATTTCAACTGAGCATAGATAGTAACTACCGTCACCATTGTATTTTTTACAATCCTCGTTTAACATTTTTCTGGCATGGCTTCCTACACTGTCGACAAAGAAGAAAAACTGCTCTACCTGCTGGCTTTGCAAAGCAGTGAAATAAAGAAACGATGGTAAAGATGGCTATACATGCCACAAGAGAGGAGCAGAGGGAATATACAATCCTGGTGAAGATCATGACAAGTATTGATCTTAAAGAGCATTTCAAATACTTTAGAACGTCAGAAAAAGTTTGATGATCCAGTTGGGCGCCTAGCCCCACTTGAAGGGAAGCTGTACGCCCTTTGAACGACTAAAAAAAAACACAGGAAATAATGAACCAAAAGCGGACCAATCACAGCCTTCACAGTCTGTGTCGTCATGACTAGGGATGGGGCTTATCCAATCCAGTATCGGGGGCAGATATCAGCGTAATAGTACGAATCGTAAAATCCAGATGCAACATGCTATTTCCCATACATACAATGTTGTCTGTTCCAATGACTCCACAAGTTATGCCGGCTCTGCTCGCCTTCGTGTTTCATTGTGTCTCAGGAATCCATTCCAAAGTTTGCAGCCAGTTATTTTGGGCACCGTTAAATCTAACCAACCAGACTTCCTACTTAACTATAGTTGCCTATTGCGATATCCAGGTATAAGTTCATAAGTACACTTGTCTGTAAAGAGCGTTTAAAGCCTAATTGAAATGAATAATGATGATGATGATAATATTAAAGCAAACTGAACAGCATCTGTATCAGTCAATACTGGTATCGAGATCAGATCAGAATTGAAAAAATGTCGATAGACATTCATAGTCACACGTGAGGTTAGAGTTTTTTTGGGGTGTGCGTCAAGCCACACAGGAAGCTTTAAAGGGGGAGGAGTAAACTGGTGTAACGCAAGCTGGCTCCTGGACGCAAAAAAATTATTCAGGCCAAAATATGTTGGAAAATCTAGGCTTCCAGAGTCACATAAATTTAGCATCATATTAAGTCAGTAAGTTTAGTTTCTTTTGGCTATTATGCAACAGTTTTATCAAAAGGAACACGATCAAGCATGATGCCACATCCTTCGTCGTTTTCAAATTTGTTTTAATGTTTTACCAACAGAGATTATTATTATTTCACAAAAGTAAAAATGTAACATGGGTGATGGTTATTCATCTAACAAAGTTACACCTCACTACTTCAAAGTTGTATTATAATTTTTTATTAGGACTTGTGTACTCTAGCGTAATCATGATACAATGCTACTTAAAATATATTGTACTGGTCATAAAAGGTTTTATGATAGTAACAGTTTGACCCTGACTATTTCTATTATTTGCTAGGGGAATATTTATTTTTTTGAAATTTGAACAAAAATGATCTTTGTCACAGATATGTGCCCCTTAGTGGATGTGAGCGCAATACAGAAATGACAGAAATTTGATGGGATAATTTGAGGAGCTTCATTACAACATCACTTTTCTGATCATGATGCTCCATTAAATCTTTTTGCGGAAAAATATGCACATTGAAATTTATGATTAAATTGGAATTCTAAAGTGAGGGCACTGCTAAAAGAAAATATAATAATAATATTAATGCTGTAATAAAAATAATTCATAATATCTACACATACTTTTTGTGATGACAGACTGCTGTTCTCTATAATGTCATCAGCATGGTCCGTCACCTTCGAGAGCTCCCCATGGATCAGGTCCAGAGATTGCTGTGCCTGGGATACAAAACAATACATTTTAACCAAAAAAGTGTCAAAAAGATGCGAAAAGTTCAACCTCCACTAAAATTATATTAGCCTTTTGAAATACAATATTACCTTATAAAGATCACCAGCAACCTGTTGCCTCTCATTCTCTTCGGCCTCGAGCTTGGACAAGGTCTTGGTTAGCTGGGTCTTCAGCTGCAAGACAAAAACAAAGTCATTCAATATTGTATGATGAAAATGTCCCTACACCACATCTGAGCATGAGAAGAGCTTGAATTACAGTATTTCGAAAAATAATTCTCGAGAGAAACAACAATGGTTCTGTTGGTGTGACATTATTACCATGTTGCACATGTCTCATCAGCTGCACTAACAATGATGTTGACAGCTTTCAAACACGATAACCGTTAAACGCAAAAGCGCTGTCTCCACAACAAGAACACAGTATGATTATAGCATTCACAAACAAGCTCTACTGAAACTAAAGTTGAAACTGGTTTTATGGACTCATGTGCCAACTATCAGCTCTCTGTACTTTTTAAACTGGTTGTTTGACTAACAAGATCAACACTTCTTAAATATTACATACATTTCCAGACAAAGGTAAAACAGAGGTGGCAAGACAAAAAGAGTCAAGGATAGAATGATAGTGTGAAACCTAAACTATTAAGTAAAATGACTTGGTTAAACTGCGAAAGGAACAAAAGTTGACTTACTAAGCTATTTATTAGAGAACACCACTACATGATGATATACTACAGCTGCTGTGCTAGCTATGTTAATAATGTAAATGTGAATAAGGGTGAGTCACCATTAATAGCCTCTCATTTGTCATATTTCCATCCATTTTCTACCGCTTGTCCCTCATTTATAGCTCCTAAATAGAAACCGCGACACTGACCCTATACTCAGCTCAGTGTTCCCATACATTCACTTATTTGTGTGGGCCCGCAACAAATACATTTTGACCACCACCAACAGATTTGGCACTACCTAGATGGAAGTACGCATAGTAACACACCTTGCATGCCAGAGAATAAGCAGGAGGTATCGGTGCTGCCAACTTAGCGACTTTATTGCAATATTTAGCGAGTATTTGGGCCCTCCTAGGCAACTGTAAATGTATTGGTATTCACATTTTTTGGTACGGACCGTTCAGCTCAGATCCAAATTCCCAATGATAGGCATTAAATGTAAAAGACAGGACGTTTTCCTTTCTTATGCATCGACTCGGTATTCAAATACAAGCGGTCACCAAAGGCCAAGTTATTACCACAGGAGCAGAGCTCCAAACATGCAGCGCATCTCCACAAGCCCTGGAAAGGTGCATTACCACTGCCAAAAAAGCAAGGTGTAGAAGTGTGCAAAACACCTCCACAAGCATGCGCAGTTTTTGACTATGCAAAAACAATATAACCTACAGTGATTTAATGAAGTAATGAAATGATAACATACAGCATTTACTTTGGAATGGACATCTACCTTAACTTCATCAAACACACCATTTGCAGCTTCTCCATATTTTCATGAATAAATGTCCACTGTTTACATATTATTTAACGTAATTGGCTGGCGTAATCAACTCCTTCTGCAGACTAGCAATGCTATGCCAGAACCACTTCTTCACCAAGTTGGCTACAAGTTTGGTCATATTTTCTGTCTTTTAAATCAAGGAATATCATCTGCTTTTTCTTAGTGCTCTCCTTCACGCTCACTTCTTTTGTCATAATAGTTGGAAAATAAAATTATGTCGACCTCCAGCTATAAGCTAATTTTAACGAGTAAGACCAGGGTTTCCCCTACATGTAAGTGATCGTGGTGCCTAGCCACAGAAAACTAAAAGCCACCACACCTTAAAAATGAGGGGTTTTAAGGTGAAAATGGATACATTCAGACAATTATTTACGCACTACTGACTACTGATACACCAAAGACTTGGTCACCCCAAAAAAGACTGATCACTGAAACTGCACTGCTGAAACAGGACGTTGTGATGTAACCAAAACGCACGCGATTGTGTGGGACGGAGGCAGCATGTTTACGACGTGGACATACTTTAACATAATCTAGAATATACCCACGAACAGCAATTTTTGTGCAATGTGCAAATATTAAGAGGACAATGGCGCTCTTTCAAGGAGGGTAAGTCCAGCTGGAGCAGCAGCGCAAAGCAAGTGTGATGTCATGCGAGTGTGACAGTTGGCAGAAAAAGTCACTAAAAGGATTGGCGAGGTCGCCAGAAAATTCTCAAAGTGCAGCCTGTGATACATCGTACAATTAGCAGCAACAATTAAAAAATAGAGCAAAACTATATAAGAAAATATAATCATTAACACAGATTTGTTTTTAAATGTATGTATAAGACTGGGTGATATACCGGTATTATAGTTAATACCTGTATATTTAAAAAATATATATATTTGAGACAATACCGCCATACCAATGTCTTTTGATGTGCCTTTGTTATGGCCGTTTGCTTTCCTCTGCGCCTGATGGGCACAGTACAGGGCATTCTCATTGGCTCAGTGTTTACGTGGGCTTCTCTGACGCACGACAACGCAACACAACAAACTTTTCAAAAGAATATGGCGGCTACGGTGCCAATTTCTCGACTCCTGAGTGATGCAAATTATATGATACCATATTGACCACGCCCCACCCCCACAAGTGGTGTTCACTGTGAGTATTTGCTACACCAACTAACGATGAGAGGCTCGTAACCCCAAATTTTGTTTGCAACCCACAGCATACCGTTATTAGCCAAGACATATCTGGTTTCCCGCAAAACTTGGGATACTCATAATACCACTAGAAATTCAAATATTTCCGTTATTTAAATTAAATAATACATTCAAAACTAAGAAATAAAATCCATAACAAATTATGATTAATGCAGAAATACAGAACAGAGAATGTACAAAAAACGACTTGCTTGTTGATACTTATAATTTCAGTAGTTTGTGAATGCAATCTCACCCGCCATACTGTTACTGTGATTGATGCATAATGAGGAAGTCGTGTCACTGTGTTGTCCTATTTGTGTTACTGGCTAGCTCTGTACTGTATTGGCGTGTTAATGCCAACAATAAAGCTTAGAAAAGGCGTCACACTTTGTGGGCTTCTGTTAAGACCCTACACTACTTACAAGATGTTACTTGGACAATATAATTGCCAAAACCTTGTTAGAAGGTGGCTGAGCCTGCATTCATTTAGCACCGAAATAAGTGGTTACTACCGTTTATGTTGGCACCGGTGCTAAAACTGGGTTTTGATGCCCATCCCTCCTCGTATCCTAAGGTACCACTGTACTGACAACACACACACTTGTCTTAATATTATTGTGGGACACACTGCAGCATCATAGTGAGTAAGGAAGCTAGTGAGGGTATGAATGATGACCTACAATTATGCAGAAGAACCTAACCTGAGCATGATAGAGAAGTGTTCATTTAAAAAGGAGCCGTAAGAGGGTGAGTAACGCTTACCAAATTCAGCTCCTCATTCTGCCTGATAGCTTCTGTATAAGAGCCATCAAGTCTGGTCTGCAATTCAGTCAATAGATCTTTGAGCTGAAATTTAAGTTTGAGAGAATGTGTTTACTGGGGGGTCCAGTCAACAGAATGGCCAGTGATGTGGTGAGGCACCTACACCAGAATGCTGTTGGTGCACTAATGACACACAGGATCATGTTCAGTGTGAAACAGCCAAACGTGGACTCTAAAGTTAGTTCGGTTGGAGTTACAGTTCAAAAATACTCCAGACACGAAGCATTTGTACAGTCTCAAATAACAGCCACGCAATCGTTGTGCATCTAGGAGATGAATGCTATGGTCTGAAGCTTAACATTTTTCTTTCTCACCTCTCGGACCTCAGTCACGTATGTGGCACTCTCCCGCTCAGCCCTTTCCAGCTCAGACTCTAAGTGCTGCTTTTCTCTTCTCAGCTGAAAGAGATTGAGAAGCATACATTGACAATAGCAGCGCCACCCATGCAAACACAATATATCAGCAAGGAATTGAGTAGAGGTACAATGAAAAAAGGACTGACATTTTCCAACTCTGCTGCATCATTTAGTCGCTTGATCTCCTGCTCAAGAGTTGTGACTTTCTGGCTCATCTTGAGTAAGAAGAGAAAGAATAATGCAACTAAATGCAGCGAAGACTGTAGCTGCATCTCCTGATAAAAGTCTATCTCACCTCTCTGAGCTCAACTTGCGATAGCTCCACCATCACCTTCCATCTAGACTCTTCCTGCTCTACGCTATTCTGAAGGCGCTGTAGGATGCCCTCCTTTGGATATTGCAAGAACAGCAGTTGAGTCACGCACCGTTGACATGCTTATTAATAACACCAAACTCCGAACTTACCGTCTCTGCCAAAACCTTCTTATATGTCTCACAGTCTACATGTAGAATCCTTTGGGCTTCCTCTGCCTCTTTCAACTTTTCAGATAGTTCCTGGCAGGATACAAGCTTTTGTAGCACTCGTCTTTTTTAAAACAATACTTGATATTTTTGTTTCGCATCTACCTCAATGTCCCCTGATGCAGGGGGAGATTGTGCAGCTGAACTTTCAGTGACATTCCGCTCAAAACTGCAGAGCCACTCCTGATGATTCTAAAGAAAAGCAGAGGAGAGATGGAGAAATGTATATAAATGCTGATTTAAAGTGTTAAAAAGTACTCTTACCTGCTCTTTGGGCACAGGCACATTGGGCAAAAGCCTGTGCAGAAAGTTGCGACATTCCGCCTCAGACAATGCCAGTGTCGCCTGGTTCTCCTAAAAGTCACGAGACAGAAGGGAAAATGGAGACCAAAACTGAAATCTTTTGATCATGTGATTACAAGTCTTTTGGCATGATCAAAACATTTGTATATTGTTCGGAAATGCATAAAATGATTGCTTTTCTCGGTTTTAACACTACACTCACCAAAAGGCGCACGTACTTGACAGAAATGTAAAAGGTACCCTGGCATATCCTCAAAATGTTACAATCAAATGGCTCTAATGCTATCCCTTCTCTACTCACTGGGCATCTTGAGGGAATAGGTTACAAACCTCAGCCCTACTCCAAGTGTCAGATTTTAAACCACCTATAAAAATATGAAAGCATTTTTATTTGAAGTGACATTAAAGAAAAAAAACATTTAAAGTGTTAGTTGATACAAAGATCTGCAATCACCCTAACAATAAAGCAGCATCATACACTGTCACTCAGTGGCCTTAAGGGAGAATGTATGACACCTTCACAATCATACACATTAACATACGGTGTCACTACAAGCCATGCCATTGTGGAGCAGCTGCAAAGGAGCTCCCTGAGAGCAGGTTGTCTATTGAATAGGTGTACTAAAAACGTGGCAGAGGTGCAGCTGCAGTGCTTGTGGTTCAGCATATACCCGTCCTTGCAACAGTAAAAGTATGCACAATCACACAACGGAAAACATATTGGAATCATCTTTCAACATATTGGAATCATCTTTCGACATGTGAAATCATGCAAGCAAGCAAATGCATTTACTTGCACATCATACACATGCTTGCCAACCTTGAGACCTCAAATTCGGGAGATTTGAGGGGGCGGGGCATATTTATAGCTAGAATTCACTTAAATTCAAGTATTTCTTATATATATATATATATATATATATATATATATATATATATATATATATATATATATATATATATATATATATATATATATATACACACACATACATACATCCATATATATAAATAAAATAAATACTTGACTTTCAGTGAATTCTAGATATATATATATATATATATATATATATATATATAACTAAAATAAATACTTGAATTTCAGTGTTCATTTATTTACACATATACACACATAACACTCCTCTCTACTCGTTGTTGTATTTGAAAAAGCAATGCTTTGTAGCCAGTAGCACAGCCTTTGAAAGAGCGTAGGTATGTGCAGTGTACTATTCTGGGTTGGAGTCAATAACCAGGCGGTGATGAAGTTACGTCTCTTTACTTCATACTTCAGAACCGCCTCCCACACTTGCAGTCAGGGTGCGCAATACAACGTAAATCGTTGGCCAACCAATTTTTAAACCGTTGGCCAACCGAAAAGTAACCACAGAACACTATAGTGTTCTGTGGTTACTTTTTAAACTGTTGGCCAACCAAAAAGTAACCACAGAACACTAAGGTTACTTTTTAAACCGTTGGCCAACCAAAAAGTAACTTTTTGGTTGGCCAACGGTTTACGTTGTATTGCGCAACCTGACGGCAATTGTGGGAGTCGGTTCTGAAGTATGAAGTAAAGAGCGGACGTGACGACAGGCTGTCCTCACTCAGGTCCGCACGGACCTGGAGGGGGCGTGCCTTAAGTCCGGCTGGAAATCGGGAGAAAGGTTGTCCCGGGAGAGGCACTGAAATTCGGGAGTCTCCCGGAAAATTCGGGAGGGTTGGCAAGTATGATCATACGAGACACAATGGAACCTGAAAATTCAAATGACAAATGCCAGACATCGCACACAAACCAGGTGGTGATTTTTAAAGGGGACCTTAAAAAAAAACAAAAAAAAAAACGTTTTTATGTATTTATTGACTTCTAAATAGTGTTATAATGTTGGACACATGTTAAAGGCCTACTGAAATTATTTTTTTTTATTTAAACGGGGATAGCAGATCCATTCTATGTGTCATACTTGATCATTTCGCAATATTTGCCATATTTTTGCTGAAAGGATTTAGTAGAGAACAACGACGATAAAGGTCGCAACTTTTGGTCGCTGATAAAAAAAAAAGCCTTGCCTATACCGGAAGTAGCGTGACGTCACAGGAGGAAGGGCTGCTCACATTTTCCCATTGTTTACAACGCAGCAAGAGAGATTCGGACCGAGAAAGCAACGATTACCCCATTCATTTGAGTGAGGATGAAAGATTCGTGGATGAGGAACGTGAGAGTGTAGGACTAGAGTGCAGTGCAGGACGTACCTTTTTTCGCTCTGACCGTAACTTAGGTAAAAGGGCTCATTGCATTCCACACTTTCTCCTTTTTCTATTGTGGATCACGGATTTGTATTTTAAACCACCTCGGATACTATATCCTCTTGAAAATGACAGTCGAGAACGCGAAATGGACATTCACAGTGACTTTTATCTCCACGACAATACATCGGCGAAACACTTTAGCTACGGAGCTAACGTGATAGCATCGAGCTCAAATGCAGATAGAAACAAAATAAATAAACCCCTGACTGGAAGGATAGACAGAAAATCAACAATACTAATAAACCATGGACATGTAAATACACGGTTAATGCTTTCCAGCCTGTCGAAGCATAACAATGCTGTTGCTAACGACGCCATTGAAGCTAACTTAGCAGCAGGACCTCACAGAGCTATGCTAAAAACATTAGCTCTCCACCTACGCCGGCCAGCCATCATCTGCTCATCAACACCCGTGCTCACCTGCGTTCCAGCGATCGACGGAGCGACAAAGGACTTCACCCGATCACCGATGCGGTCGGCGGCCCGGAGACGGAGGAAGTCAAGGTGAGGTCGGCGGCTAGCGCGTCTGCTATCCATCTCAAAATCCTCCTGGTTGTGTTGCTGTGGTCCGCCGCTAATACACCGATCCCACCTACAGCTTTCTTCTTTGCAGTCTCCATTGTTCATTAAACAAATTGCAAAAGATTCACCAACACTGTTGTCCAGAATACTGTGGAATTTTGGGATGAAAACAGAGCTTTTTTGTATTGGATCCAATGGGGTCCGAATACTTCCGTTCTCTCCGTGACGTCACGCGCATACATCATATCTAGACGTTTTCAACCGGAAGTGTCGCGGGAAATTTAAAATTGCACTTTATAAGTTAACCCGGCCGTATTCGCATGTGTTGCAATGTTAAGATTTCATCATTGATGTATAAACTATCAGACTGCATGGTCGGTAGTAGTGGGTTTCAGTAGGCCTTTAAGCAATGTCAAAGTATCAAATCATTAGGTTCGTGCATTTTGGCATGAGTTTGCAAGCAATTTTAGATGCCCCCGTTTGTGGGGTTTTGCAGTTTTTGTGGGGTTTTGCAGTTTGGCTATGCTGTGACATCACAGCGAGGTGGAAGCTCTCAGGAACTACTCACCCTCTGCTTCAGGCCATGAGGAAAACAATAATAAGCTAAGTTAAAGTATTATTTTAATCTAATCAAGGCATGTGCATATAACACCAACGTGACATGCAGTGACAAATGCTGCTATAAACAGCTTTTTTATGCACACTCTAAATTGATCGTAGAGCGTGCAGGTGTACCTTGTACACCTCTGCATAACATTGTATCCTTATTAATATGAACAAAAACACCACACCGGTCTTTCTTGGTCCCCCCCCCCCCTAGACAGAGTGGAGTCAAGCGCTGCATATACTTCGTCATGTACTAGTGCGGCAAAAAAAAGGCAAGTTCCCTGAGGTCACACACAACTTCCACAGCATCGAACTGTGCCAGCCCCACAAATTGAGAGGGCTTAACCTAATGTGACCAGGTGAATCTTTATCATGGTTCTGAAGTTACTTTTTTAACCATGTGTAGGTAAAAAAATTGCAACGACGACTTCAATATACAAACCCCGTTTCCATACGAGTTGGGAAATTGTGTTAGATGTAAATATAAACAGAATACAATGATTTACAAATCATTGTCAACCTATATGCAGTTGAATATGCTACAAAGACAACATATTTGATGTTCAAACTGATAAACATTTTTTTTTTGCAAATAATCATTAACTTTAGAATTTGATGCCAGCAACACGTGACAAAGAAGTTGGGAAAGGTGGCAATAAATACTGATAAAGTTGAGGAATGCTCATCAAACACTTATTTGGAACATCCTACCGGTGAACAGGCAAATTGGGAACAGGTGGGTGCCATGATTGGGTATGAAAGTAGATTCCATGACATGCTCAGTCATTCACAAACAAGGATGGGGCAAGGGTCACCACTTTGTCAACAAATGCGTGAGCAAATTGTTGAACAGTTTAAGAAAAACCTTTCTCAACCAGCTATTGCAAGGAATTTAGGTATTTCACCATCTACGGTCTGTAATATCATCAAAGGGTTCAGAGAATCTGGAGAAATCACAGCACGTAAGCAGCTAAGCCTGTGACCTTTGATCCCTCAGGCTGTACTGCATCAACAAGTGACATCAGTGTGTAAAGGATATCACCACATGGGCTCAGGAACACTTCAGAAACCCACTGTCAGTAACTACAGTTGGTCGCTACATCTGTAAGTGCAAGTTAAAACTCTCCTATGCAAGAGAAAACCGTTTATCAACAACACCCAGAAACGCCGCCGGCTTCGCTGGGCCTGAGCTCATCTAAGATGGACTGATACAAAGTGGAAAAGTGTTCTGTGGTCGGACGAGTCCACATTTCAAATTGTTTTTGGAAACTGTGGACGTTGTGTCCTCCGGACCAAAGAGGAAAAGAACCATCCGGATTGTTATAGAAGCAAAGTTGAAAAGCCAGCATCTGTGGAGGCGCCATTAATGATGAAAGGTACATACAGGTTTTGGAGCAACATATCTTGCCATCCAAGCAACGTTACCATGGACGCCCCTGCTTATTTCAGCAAGACAATGCCAAGCCACGTGTTACATCAACGTGGCTTCATAGTAAAAGAGTGCGGGTACTAGACTGGCCTGCCTGTAGTCCAGACCTGTCTCCCATTGAAAATGTGTGGCACATTATGAAGCCTAAAATACCACAACGGAGACCCCCGGACTGTTGAACAACTTAAGCTGTACATCAAGCAAGAATGGGAAAGAATTCCACCTGAGAAGTTTAAAAAATGTGTCTCCTCAGTTCCCAAACGAGTGTTGTTAAAAGGAAAGGCCATGTAACACAGTGGTGAACATGCCCTTTCCCAACTACTTTGGCACGTGTTGCAGCCATGAAATTCTAAGTTAATTATTATTTGCAAAAAAAAAATAAAGTTTATGAGTTTGAACATCAAATATCTTGTCTTTGTAGTGCATTCTATTGAATATGGGTCGAAAAGGATTTGCAAATCATTGTATTCCGTTTATATTTACATCGAACAATTTCCCAACTCATATGGAAACGGGGTTTGTAGATATTTAACAGCGAACGTTTTCAAAAGACACCTTTGGGGTGTGTTAGGCATGGATTCATCTGTAATCTGGGAATTGAACATTTTTACAGACTCAAAAAACAAGTTATAAAAGTGACCGTGGAGCAAAATGTAAGGAACATTTACACAAAAGCATATCCAATACGTATTATCTGGAACACAAGGAAGTTTGAAATGGAAATCAAAATCATCATAGGTCCCCTTTAGTTAATAGCGAGTACACAATTTAAAGTTTCACGCAGACAGGTTTCCTTGCACTACACATCTATTGTACATCAAGCGGTAGTTTTATTTAAGTTTTAGTATATGACTATAGTTTTTATAGTTATTTTGTATATGTTTGACAGTCACTGTAGGAACATTGTTTAAAAACAGCTGTGTTAAACATGTATGTCATAGTGACAGTTATGAGAAAAATTGTTCTTTTGAACAAAATGAAGGTCGACCAGCACTACGGAACAAATTATTAGACTTTTAAGGTTCCACCGTAAAAGCCACAATGGTATTGAAACTGTATGAAAAGCACAGTCAATATATTGACAGGACAGATGGAGGAAACACATGCAGCTAATGAATGATATTATAGGAGCAAGCAAAGGGATGACCATGAATCTCAGTCAATGTTTGACTGCACACTCATCACACTCATGTCGAGGTTAAAAAAAAACGTGCCTACAAGCGAATCTAGAAGTATTTGTTAAGATACTGCAATACATTCCTAAAATGAGTCGCATTATTCAAAAGCTCGCCTCACAGCCAATCGTCAAATTGAGGCCAAGCATCACAAGACAAGTGCGCTAAATGAGTATGCAGCTTTGTTATGGATGGTGAAAAATATAACGATCAAATATGGCATTATAGAAAAGGCAAATTTGACGGCGGATGCATCAGATTGCAAAGAGTGAAGTAGACTGGGATCAGGTATCGAACCTTGACAGCTTTGCTGAGTTTTCCTTGAAGCATGGACTCGGTGGCTGACAGAGCTTCCATTGCACTCCAGTTTTTCTCCCGGAGCTCCTGTTTTGGTCAGTTCCAAAGAAGTGAAGTGAAGTGAATTGAATTGTATTTATATAGCGCTTTTCTCTAGTGACTAAAAGCGCTTTTCATTGTGATACCAATATCTAAGTTACATTTTTAAACCAGTGTGGGTGGCACTGGGAGCAGGTGGGTAAAGTGTCTTGCCCAAGGACACAACGGCAGTGACTAGGTTGGCAGAAGTGGGAATCGAACCTGGAAACCCTCAAGTTGCTGGCACGGCAACTCTCCCAACTGAGCTATACCGCCCCAAAGAAATGCTGTTCAGCCTCAGGGAAAAGCCATTTAGCGAGCCTCAAACAACATGGATGAAGGACTAAAAGGAATGCATTTCTCATTTCAACAGTGACTAATGATTTCACTTGTGCTCCAAATTACAGGCCTCAACTGTACGCCTTATGCAGGTAAAAGGCACAAAACCCAATCACCTGAATAGAGCAGGTTTAATGTTTGAAGAGCGATTGTATTATTGTTTAGTGCACTCGCAATATAACATTTTTTCATATTCCAAAACATGGGTGTCAAACTCTGGCCCGCCGTGTAATTTCACTTGGCCCTTGAGGCCATATCAAATTAACACTAGAGCTGGCCCGCCGATTATATACAGTGGCGGTACCGTGGTAACACCGCATTCACCGCTAATTCTCATACTTGCCAACGCTCCCGGGAGACTCCCAAATTTCAGTACCCCTCCCGAAAATCGTCATGTCCGCTTTTCATCCAGTCCAACGAGTGCTGGCCCAGACACATATGTGCAGCTTTAGCACGCACACACATGTGAATGCAACGCATACTTGATCAACAGCGATACAGGTTACACTGAGGGTGGCCGTATAAACAACTTTAACACTGTTAGAAATATACGCCACACTGTGAACCCACACCAAACAAGAATGACAAACATCCGTACCGTAACACAACATAAACAACAGAACAAATACCCAGAACCCTTTGCAGCACTAACTCTTCCGGGACGCTACAAGGTGTAGGTGTGTGTGTGTGGGGGGGGGGACCGGGACGCATTTTGTAGCGTCCCGGAAGAGTTAGTGCTGCAAAGGGTTCTGGGAATTTGTTCTGTTGTGTTTATGTTGTGTTACGGTGCGGATGTTCTCCCGAAATGTGTTTGTCATTCTTGTTTGGTGTGGATTCACAGTGTGGCGTATATTTCTAACAGTGTTAAAGTTGTTTATACGGCCACACTCAGTGTGACCTGTATCGCTGTTGATCAAGTATGCATTGCATTCACGTGTGTGTGCGTACAGAAGCCGCACATAACTTGTGACTGGGCCGGCACGTTGTTAGAATGGATGAAAAGCGGACGTGACGACAGCTCGTAGAGGACGTTAAAGGCAGTGCCTTTAAGGCACACCCCCAAGACTGTGGTCAGAGTGGACTACGAGATATAATGACTGATGAACACCTTCGTTTGATAATGAAGGTTGCCTCAGCTCAAAGCCTGAGCCCTGATATTAATGAACTAGCATCCAAGAAAAGATGCCAGGTATCTGGCTTGGGCACATCAGATTAGATCAGTGTGTTGCAAACTGAGCAGTTTAAAGTCCTGAATGGTTGGTTTATTCATTGTTATTTTATTTTCAAATTTATTAGCCTGTGGAAAAAGTTAATGTTGATATTTACCAAATAGAAAAGAGGCATTCAAATTTTATATAAATTGTATTTGAACAGGAAACAATACGTGAAGCTAGGCGAACACATGTCTACAACGCTAAATATATCCTGTGGTGTACCTCAGGGATCAATATTAGGACCTAAATTATTCAATCTCTATATAAATGACATTTGTAAAGTTACAAAAGATTTAAAGTTAGTATTATTTGCGGATGATACAACAGCGTTTTGTTCAGGAGAGAACACACAGGAGATAATACAAATAATAACAGAAGAAATTAACAAATTAAAAAGATGGTTTGACAAAAACAGACTATCGTTGAATCTTAGTAAAACTAAAATAATGCTATTTGGTAATAGTAGAAGAGAAAGTCAAACACAAATACAAATAGACGGAATAGAAATTGAAAGAGTAAATTAAACCAAATTTCTAGGTATAATGATTGATGATAAATTGAACTGGAAATCTCACGTAAAAAATATACAACATAAAGTAGCAAGAAACATGTCAATAATGAATAAAGCAAAACATGTTCTAGACAAAAAATCACTTCATAGTCTATACTGCTCACTAGTGTTACCATATCTGAGCTACTGTGTAGAAATATGGGGAAATAATTATAAAAGTACACTTCATTCATTAACGGTGTTACAAAAAAGATCAGTTAGAATAATACATAATGTTGGATATAGAGAACATACAAATCCTTTATTTATTGAATCAAAGATACTGAAATTCCACGACATAGTGAATTTGCAAACAGCTAAAATTATGCACAAAGCAAACTATAACCTGCTACCCAAGAATATACAACAATTCTTCTCAACAAAAGAGGAGAAATATAATCTTAGAGAAAAATGTAATTTAAAACATTTGTACACACGTACAACACTTAAGACCTTCAGTATATCAGTATGTGGAATTAAATTATGGAATGGATTAAGCAAAGCAATCAAACAATGTACTAATATGATCCACTTCAAGAAACTCTTCAAACTTAAAGTGTTTACAAAGTACAAAGAAGAAGAACCATGACAAACATTTTCAATTTATTTCATCCATTCATTCTTAAAGTAATCTTACTTATCTCATCATATGAAATATGACTTTCTTCACCAATTATTATTATTAAATTCTTACTATTATTTATTTATTTATTTTTATTGTGATTACATATGGAGTTTATTGTGAATAAATTGAGAACAGGAAGTGAATAAAAAAGTTTCAGCAACTGTTATGTAAAGAAAAGGGGTAGGATTAAATAAGCTCTGCTTCTTCCTACTCCTTTTCGAACATGTTGAAAAGAGAAACTGGAAATTGTGATGTATCATGTTGTATGCTTGCATGTTCGAAATAAACTCAAACTCTAACTCTAACTCTATGCCATTGATATTTTTTAATTATTATTATTATTATTTGAAACTCGATTTTGCATGTCACAATAAAGTTATATAGGCCTTGCTTGTTCAATATTAAATGCAAAACTTGTTTGGGTTAATTTGTTCAACCTTGGCCCGTGGCTTTGTTCAGTTTAAAATTTTGGCCCACTCTGTATTTGAGTTTGACACCCCTGTTCTAAAATGTCCAAAAGTGTGCGCTTCTATATCAAAGCACAACTCCAAACAGGTAGGTGCGATTCTAATGCTCTGAATCACCCACAAGCACAGACAAGCCTGCTAGAGCCATAAACGGTGAGCATAACAGGAGTAGGCTGGAAGCACTGTTACGCAACCTTCAGCTTAAGCAATCTTGACTGATGCCTTCCATCATACTGGCACAGGACAAACAGGATTGCAGTTGAGAAATAAAAAAACAAGTATAGAAAATGATGCTACGTGGCAGCGGGCAAGAAGCGGGTGCGGAGGGTATGGATGTGTGCAATGTGGGGTAGGAGGGATTTTTGAGAACCTCAAGAGGGGTGGGTGGATGTCTCACAGGGCTTTGTTTGTACTTAGTAGCTAAGGCCCTCTATGTAAACCTACATTGTTCTTCTTTCTGTGAAGATCCAGAGATTCCTTGAGCTCACACAACTCACACTGCAGATCTGAGACTTGCTTCTCCTTTTCAGACAACCTGTGAGACAACACAACCAATCATGTACAACGAATATTATTAGTAATCAGTTTATATTGAGTCATTGAGCATAAAACCAGACTCACGCTGTAAGAAGATCTGGGCTAGGCACTGCAGCTACAGACTAATGAGAAGAGCAGCGTAAAAGGATTAAGCTTGTGTTTTATACCCTTCTAAGAACAAGAATCCTGTAGAGTGGACATTTGATGTCTGTCTTTTTCTCGTGTCTGCATTACACTTTTAAGAAATGCCTGTTATGCCAAACATAACTGTCCACTACAAAGGACACTGGCTCTGAGGAGGTTACGCCACACTTCGTATGAGCCATTTTCCTCACTTACCTGTTGCTGTGCCCTCTCAATTGTGTCTCTCAGCTCAATCTGTATCAGTTGGATCTCCTGGTCCTTCACAGCAAGCCTGCGGACCAGGTGAGGATTTTGTTTAAAGGTCTGGTTGGGCAGAGCTCAATAAGAATAATTGGTAGTGTGTGATGGGGAGTTTGCTTACTGAGCTTGGAGTTCTTGAAGCTGGGTACCTGTTCTGGTAAGTTCTTCCGAGGGCTCCTTCAGTCTGAGCTGCTCCATCTCTGCCTGCAGGGAGGCAAGCCGCTGTTCTAGACCCTGTGACACAAAAATGGCTTCAGACAACAGCTCTAACTGGGACAAAGTGACATCTGGGGCAAAAATGGACTGTTGCTGGTCTACTACAAGTGTAATGTATTCACAGATCGGATGGAAAAAAAAGATCACACCTCGACAGCTCTTGCTTTGGCTGACAAGCTGTCTTGTGTTGCCTGCAGAATGTCCTCCATTGACTTTAGCTGAAAGTCCCTCTCTTGGATCCTACAAAGCACAATTAAAAAAAAATAATTTGAAGTCATTTCATCTCGTAGATCGGAAGACATGCAAAAATATCTAAAAAAGTTGACGGTGGTGCCACTGGTTTTCAAGGCATTGCACATGAAACAGTACAGGCAAAACTAATAAAAACAATTTCTTACTTGCTATGTAGTTCTTGCACAATTGACTCTGATGATACCTGGGATCAGATGAAAACATTACCCAATCAGATTGGAATAAGAAAAATTACAAAAAGGGGATTGGGTCCACACAGTAAAGAAAAAGCAAACAGAGGATAACACTTAAATATTGCAAGAACTAAGTTTTAATATCATTATTTTTAAAACAAGAGAATATCATAAGACTGTTAAAGTTACAATTTATTACAGCACATAAACAGCATCATCTATATTAAGCAGTTTCATGTGATAATGTGAATGCTTTTTTTCCAGTAACCTACCCAGTGTTTTAGACAAAGTTTGTGGCAGGTCTCTAAAGAAATCTGCTAATTTCAGACTGCAGCATTTAATTTTTGTGGGAATAAAACTTATTCACACTAGGATGTGTCTTGTCATTTATTTTCCATTGTGTGTGACCATAGAAAAATGCTTAATTTTCTCAGTTTTAAGACTCACCTGATATGCCATCTTTCCCTGAAGAGTAAATAATTCTTGCTTTAGAGCCTCTTTCTCTACTCTTACAGTCTGGGTAAGGAAAATACACAGTTGATTAAAAATAGGAAGAAATATTACAGAGCAGCAGTAAATTACAGATCCACTTAAGAGATGTTGATGTCAATTAACTGTGAATCTATGGTTAAAAACAAACAAACAAAAAAAACCAGGAAGATGCACCTTTAGCTCCTCCTCCTTATTGGCCACTTCAATCAGGCCCTTTTCCAGCAGGCTCTCTACAGTTTTCATGTTTTCCTCCTTTTCCTGGACACTGAAAAAGGATCGTATTTAAAAAAAACAACAACATTTATTAACAGATGTTAAAACTTTTCCACCCACAGATATTTCATTATTTACACACCTTCTCTGTATCTGGTCCAAAGCAAGCTTGGAGGCAGTCTGCACGGGCAAAGAGAGTGCATCAAACAGAGGAACATTGAGACATTTGTGATTTACAAAGACATTTTAAGTACACACCTGATCAGAAATCTGTGCCCGCAGATTTTGGATCTCTGCCTTCATTGACATGTTCTCGTTGTGCAGAGCCTGCAAAGATACAGAAGAACCATATTAAATATTATTTGACTAATCTAATAAAAGTGTTCAAATGAAATTGTTTGACCTGCATGTTGGTTTCTCTGCTGGCTCCACTGCTCCTTTCAACATTCAAAGAATCCTCCAGGCTCTTCCTCTGCAACTCCTTTTCAGCCAATCTGCATATATGGGTGACAAATTAACAAGCAGCTGTTGACGGAAATCTCGCAATATAACCTTTAATGCAGATAAAATAAGAGTCTCACAGCTTCTGTAGCTCCTCAATATGGGAGATTTGGCTGGCCTAAATGGGGAAACCACAAAAACCTAATTAGCCTACTTACACAATTACAGCTACGAGAGCAAAAGTAGACTTGTGACCCATATACCTGTGTAGAGATCTGGGCCTGCAGGTTCTCATTTTGTGCTTGCAAGGAATCGTTTTGGGCCTGAAAACTTTTGTTTTCATTCAAGAGGTCCTATAAATAACAATCAACAATCACTATTATTCAAAGGCATGCAAGTGTTTCTGTCGTGCATCAACCAATCAACATGGTGGAACTAGGACAATACAAAAAATATTTCCAAAGCCTTCGTTTGGGTGGCTCACCTGAGCACGAGCCTGCAAAGAGTCGTCAGGTATACTATGTTGGGACACCTCAAGCAGGTCTATCACTCTTTGTTCCAGCCTCTCCTTGGACACCATGGCTTCAGTCAGGCTGCTATGGAGGGTCTGAAGCTCCTTATTCTTGTTGTTCATCTCACTCTCCACTGCCATCAGCTGATTATGGAGCTCTGTAACCCACACACAAGCAACTTGGGTTGTTTTATGTGTCTTGACTCCTTTTAACGGATTGAAAGTGTTAAAAGTGAGATTTGTTTTCACCTTGTTTAGAGGACTTAAGTTTTTCCCGCTCTGTATTGACACTATGGAGGAAGTTTTGCATTTCTTCCCAGCGTCGCTTAGCATCTTGTAGCTGGGCCTAGAGATTGGAAAACAATTGTTTTTTTGTCGTGATTTATACAAGTGTACAAATATTGTATTTTTTTTGTACTTCAGTTTCCAATAATGATCAATCCTACAATGCTCTAGTCTCATTAACAATCCTTACCTACAGTGGTACATTAGGGATGGATTGTTTATGAAGAAACATCTTTCTGACATGTACTTTCTTGGGAAAGCCTTAACATGGCCACTCAAAACCCAAATTCATTCCGATCACGGTTAATGAAAACACAGGAAAGGCTAATCTGGGTGTCACACAGGAAGGTGGTGTTACTACACAGACAAAAGCCTCCCAGCTTACAAAAGGCAACAACTCTCTCCACACCCTACCGCAGGACTTCCACTAGAACCCCCACCCCGGCAATGCTGCCACACCCATGAAAGAGATGGTATGCTAAGGTTATAGGGAACTATGCACATTGCCGAGAGGAACTTGACATTTTCAAAACAAACACAAAAGTGCATCTGGTTCTACGTACCTCCAGCTGAGACACATTTTGCTTGTAGTTGACCTCCAATGACTTCCTCTGGTGCTCTTCCTGCTGCAGCATGCCGTTGTTGTCTGCCAACTCTTTCATCAGCGCAGCGTACTCAGAGCGGAGTTTGTTAATTTCGGCAGAATTTCTGCCAAGCAACACAAAAAAACAAAAAGCACATGCACCGATAAACTATGTAATATAAATTAAAAAGCTGCAGTGTAAGGGATGCTGTAAGAGTATTTATGGATGTAATGATGAAAGTACTAAGAAGCTGCACTGACTTGCTCTCCATCTGGTTGGAAGCTGAACTGACTGCATCTCTCAGAATGCCGTTCTCTTGCTGCAGGTGAGAGATCTGACTCTCCAACTGCTCCCTCAGCTGCTGGAACTGCACATGGTCACACAGAGACAATCAGTTTGAAAAAGTTGTACAGCTTTGCTTGACATACTCAACAATTTAACTACTGTCCCTATGAAGCCACAAAATGACAGTTTAAAAATATATTACAATGCACATTACTTCATTAAGATGGCATAGTTACATGGAACGAGAAGTTTGTCACATGAAAGATAACCATATACTCAATAATAGTTTGATTACATTTATGCTTGTACAAATGTATTGAGGTGCTATAACTTGAATGCATTCTTGCCTCCATAATTGTTCAAGCAATGCATGACAGACTCACTTTGATCTGCATGGTTTGGAGCTCCTGGTAGTTTCCTTGTGCTTTGGCCTGCATGAGGCCCAATTCTTTCTCCATTGCTGCACACTGCTCTCTCATTACAGCCTCCACTCGGCCTGTCTTTTTCTTCTCAGCTTGGAGCTCCTGGATCACAAATGAATTAGTCAGCAAGGAGTCCATGTTTTTATCAGTATAGTTTGGTTTGTTGATGAGATTTTTTTGTGTGTGTGCATTTTTACGAGGAATAGGTATTTTATTCCTATTAATGCTCAAACTTACGACTAAGACTTCCTTTTATTGTCATTCAAATTTGAACTTTACAGTACAGATAAGAACAACATTTTGTTGCATTAGCTCGTTGTAGTGCAGGATAAAAGAGCAATAAGGTGCAGATGTAAATAAATAGATTACTGTACAGATAAATATATTGCACTTTTACATATGCATCCATGTTAATGGATGTATGTTATATTGTCTTTATATATATTCAGAAGAACACATTTTAGAACTCGTCTACCACGTTTGTTCAAAATTCTTATGCAGGCTGAATTAATTTCCCCATTAAAAAAGTTTCATTCAGATCTGATTCATATTTAGTAACTATATGAAAAACCCCCATTGAAAAAAAACAACATACTGCACATTACATAATTAGCTGGGTCCATGTAAGAGCATGGAGATTAGCACCTGACTGAGTTGTTTGACTTTATCCTTGGCAATGGAGGCCTCCTCTTCAAGAGTAGTTAGGAGACGCCCACGTTCCTGAGCAGCCGGATCCGATTTTGCAGCAGACTTGTTGCAAAAGACAAGATAAAAAAACAACAACTTTTAAAACTTCCTGTTCATTTTCATATGTGGCACTTCAAAGTCTCTCACTTTGTGCCAGGCATCCACAGCAATGGGGCTCTTCTCTCGGAGGACAGCAATCAAGCTGACAGCCTCAGCTTCTGACAGTGTGATGGTGGACAGAGCTGAGAGCAGCTCCTTTAGCTTCACCTCTGTGTTTTCTGTAATACAACAGACTTCAACACTCATGAAGTTTTCACAAAGATTAATTTGTGAACTTAAAGGCCTACTGAAATGAATGTTTTTTATTTAAACGGGGATAGCAGATCCATTGTATGTGTCATACTTGATCATTTCACGATATTGCCATATTTTTGCTGAAAGGATTAAGTAGAGAACATTGACGATAAAGTTCGCAACTTTTGGTCACTGATTAAAAAAGCCTTGCCTGTACCGGAAGTAGCGTGACGTCAAAGATTGAAAGGCTCCTCACATTTTACCATTGTTTTCAATGCAGCGAGAGCGATTCGGACCGAGAAAGCGACGATTACCCAATTTGAGCCAGGATGAAAGATTTGTGGATGAGGAACGTGAGAGTGAAGGACTAGAGTGCAGTGCAGGACGCATCTTTTTTCGCTCTGACCGTAACTTAGGTACAAGCTGGCTCATTGGATTCCACACTCTCCTTTTTCTATTGTGGATCACAGATTTGTATTTTAAACCACCTCGGATAATATATCCTCTTGAAAATGAGAGTCGAGAACGCGAAATGGACATTCAAAGTGACTTTTATCTCCACGACAATATATCGGCGAAACACTTTAGCTACGGAGCTAACGTGATAGCATCGGGCTTAACTGCATATAGAAACAAAAGAAATAAGCCCCTGACTGGAAGGATAGACAGAAAATCAACAATACTATTAAACCATGGACCTGTAAATACACGGTAAATGCTTTCCAGCCTGGCGAAGGTTAACAATGCTGTTGCTAACGACGCCATTGAAGCTAACTTAGCAACGGGACCTCACAGCGCTATGATAAAAACATTAGCTATCCACCTACGCCAGCCAGCCCTCATCTGCTCATCAACACCCGTGCTCACCTGCGTTCCAGCGATCGACGGAAGGACGAAGGACTTCACCCGATCACCGATGCGGTCGGCGGCTAGCGTCGGACAGCGCGTCTGCTATCCACCTCAAAGTCCTCCTGTTTGTGTTGCTGCAGCCAGCTACTAATACACCGATCCCACCTACAACTTTCTTCTTTGCAGTCTTCATTGTTCATTAAACAAATTGCAAAAGATTCACCAACACAGATGTCCAGAATACTGTGGAATTTTGAGATGAAAACAGAGCTATTTTGTATTGTATTCAATGGGGTACCGATACTTCTGTTTCACTGGCTACGTCACGCGCATACGTCATCATCCAAAGACGTTTTCAACCGGAAGTTTAGCGGGAAATTTAAAATTGCACTTTATAAGTTAACCCGGCCGTATTGGCATGTGTTGCAATGTTAAGATTTCATCATTGATATATAAACTATCAGACTGCGTGGTCGGTAGTAGTGGGTTTCAGTAGGCCTTTAAGTTTTTTCTTCTCTAACCTTTATCAGTCTCATTCTTCGGTTTCTTTCCGCTTCCCTTGGAAGGTAGATCATTATTGTGGGCTGCCTGGTGGTTGGCAGAAGCTGTTGAGTCAACCTCAACTTGATTGGAGGGGAAGAGACATTGATTAGTACATTCAGAAGACCGCATTCTTGAGAACACATCTACCACGCTTGTGCAAAATTCTGAATTGAATCTAGGTCTCCCAAATTCCAATTCAATCTCATATATTTGAACAGAGGTAGCAAACAAAGAAGAATTTAAATACCCATTGAAAACTATGGTGCATAACAGAAATATAATTTACATTATAAATCATGACTGTTCTCCATATTCTTAAGAAATATTACTATGAACCTCATGTGCACATATTTTTTTATCTACAATAAAAGTTTTATCATTGACAATTAAAAATATATTTTATAAATAAAATGTATTGGTGTCATAACTTTTTATGATGGCAAATGGTGAAAAATATTTCAGTCCCAGAAGGACACTAGGAAACCACCGTGAACTGCAATACTCTGATTCCTGATTAATTTTAGTGTTTTTAAAGTAATTTAAGTATTTAAGCCAAAACCTTTGTTAAACATGCTGTAAGGAATTTCTCCTGATTTGTTATCAAATTCCTTCCACCTCCTGTAATTCCAATTCAACATCCCGTGGCGTGGTGCCGATTCAATTCAAATTCTTCAATGAACTGAATTGAAACTCCAAATTCAGAATTTTGCACAAGCTTGTTATACACAAAACCTTTTGACAAATGATCTGTATTTTTTTGCTACCATGCTCGATTTTCTGCTTCTTGGCATTCTTTTTCTTTCCGCCCGTTGAACTTTGAGCTGCATTGTCGAGAACTTCAGCCAGAAGAGGTGCTTCCTTCTTGGCTGGGGTGGGCGCTTGCTTGACTTTGAGTTCTGGCAGCTGGTCATTTGCTGAAAAATAACAGAATCAGCGTAAACATTTACATACAGAATTTCAATTAAATTACTAAGCACCAAGCGTTAGTTAGCAATGATTGGCAGTCTTGCTCAATCAAAAGCCTTGTTAACACCAAGCGGTAGGGTTTGGCTCACTTTACATTGCAAAGTCAGTGGACATGATATTCTTTGGTACGTCTGTAGTGGGTGGAGATAGACACACTGCAGTGCACTGATTGGTCAGCAGAATTTTCTGCCTTCTCTTAAAAATTCGAAAAGTGGCAATTTAAAATGCTGAAATGTTGGTATGATGTGTCATACATTTAATGTAGCTGGTGCATCCTGCTGCACAACTACTGAAGGAAATGCAACCCCGATCAGAATTAATCTGATTCTAACCATTAAACAATAAATTTACCTCACCTGTACTTATTGTCACAAAAATGCTTTAAAAGATCTAAATCACAAGTCCCAGTCATTCATAAATATTTTGATTCCAATTCCATTCAATTAAAAAATAAGACGCTATGGAATAATATACGCAACCAACCTGCTTCCAACTTCTGCTTTTTCTTCTTCTTCGAAGCCTGTGGGGGGGTCTGACCCACAGTAGCAGCTTGGGCCACCTGAATCTGGACCTCAAGCTTTGGAGAGGGTGGGCTGGGTTGCTTGCTGGCAACGATAGGTGCCGGTGCTTTGTGGCAGACCACCTTTGTGCTGTTCACTTCTTGCTCTTCAGGTGGGGGAGATGTTGCTGTATCGACCACACCACTGTTTGCAGCGGCTTCTGCAGCGGCAGCTGCAGCAGCCTTTGCTGCCTTTTTCTCCTTTTTCTTTCTTTCCCTCAAACCAACAGAAGCCTCTGTTGAAGCTGCAACAGGCACATTGGAAGAAGATGCTGGGGGATCAGGGGGAGCTGCAGACAATGGCTCTGGCTCCTCAACCATATCAAGGATGGAGCTCTGGGCACCATCAATCACCTCAAAGTCCCCCTGGTCCTCTTCTGACTCTCCACCACCGCTGCCGCCCCCTCCACCAGCCACACTGGCACTCTCTTTTTTCTTACTCTTACTCTTCTTGTCGTTCCTCTTGCGGGTGTCTGGCTTGGATGGAGGCAGCTTAAGGTCGCGTTTCTGCCGGGCCAGCACCTCATCGTAAGATGTTTCTTTAGTGAAGAGCATAAAGAAGACAAAGAGGAGGGCGACCACCAGTAAAGGGATTAGGATGAGCAGGTACTGAGAGTCGTAGATATCCAACGCCATTCTGCATAAAAGGGAGAGAAGTGCCTGGTAATTTAAACGCTTCAATAAAAAAATTGTAAATTAAACAATATGAAATAAAATCCACAACAAATTGTCATAATAGTCGCAGCAAAACGGAACTCAGAACGTACACAGGAAAAAACTTGCTCATGTGTAATGTAGACATTCAGAATTTGTGAATGCACCTCGCTTGTCTGATTGGTGGATAATGAGGAAGTTGGTATGTTGGTGTGGAGAGCGACATTGAAATGTGCGTATGGTAGGGCTTGGCTGCTTAAACAATATCAATATATATTGTGCTAGACACAATCAATATCAGTATAAAATGTGTTCGATAAAACATTTGTTATATATTTATATTATTTAGTCGGAAGAAACAAGAAATTATGAAGCAAGATTTGTTGCATGAAGTCACACGCACTCTGGGAACCCAGCTAAACAGGAAAGTGTCACTGAGCAATGGGAGTGACAAACTGACAGCCAATCAGGTTACAGTATGCACTACCAATTTATGGTTGCGCCGTCTATCTGTCTCGCTGTGGATTCTCTGCATGGAGTGAGAAGAGAAACTGTGATATCTTGGTATATAAACTAAGAGAAACTTGTCTTTAGTTTTGTTGGTTTTAATGCAGATGGTGCGGCAACATCCTGACACTTTCAATTTTTTGGTTTAATAAGTAGCTTCCTAAACTACTCTGTGTAATGATCAAAAGCTTATACACTACTGACATCTAGTGTCTTAAAACTGCAAGTCCCTTCAAATTTACTGCTACTACTTTACCACCTGGCTACCAGACACCTTCTCCACCCTTGGTAAGTTGGAAATCGTATTACTGTATTTATTGTCTGGTGTATAGAGTCATAAAAAATATAAATAATTATCGATATCAATCAACATAAAAAACGTACATCATGATACCGTTTTTAGCCATATCGCCCGCCTTAGTGCATGGTCCCTCTGGTGTTGAAAGTGTGTGCTGCTGTTGGCGTGTCAAGGCACTTGCTACATTACTTACAAGATGTAACTTGCATAATATCTTACGAGCACTTGTTGCAGGTGGCGGAGTTAAAATTATTTAGCACTTAAGGCATCAATAGGTATTTATTTTCAAGTAGTGATAACATTTTGGTACTAGTATTAATAAGTCTTTCAATACTTCTTAAAATAAAGTGGAACAAAAAATTATTTTATTATGGGCTTTATTCAAACAGAAAATCATATGACACTAAAATGATTACAAATAGCCAGCTGATCTAGGACTGGGTTAGTATAGAAGGATTTTCCATTATATCAAATACTTAACGATTTACTGTCGCCACTGTTGGTCTGTGCTTAATTGAATACTAAAACACTACTAAAGCTAAAACTACACGGATAAGACATGTCAAAAGTAAAACACACACTGTTAAAGATAAGACAGTTTAAGGTGTTACATGAAATCCAGTCAATTCACTTGCATTAGGCTGTTTTGACTACACTAATACTTGGCAACAGGCCAACCAGCTAAATGTGACACCTACATATTGTAAAAACTTGCTGATGTTAATATTTATGTTATTGTGATGTTCAGCGTTCCCGTGTTTGTAAAAGCGCGCCTTCAAAGGTGATTGGTGGAGAACAAAAAAAATGTGTCGGCGCAGACAGCAGCATTCACAGCATTAAAATACAACACATTTTTTTTCACAGGCAATATAGTATCTTTTTTCATTTTTTAGTGCCTTGGTACATTTGTAAGTACCTGTACACCAGACAAGTCGTTTTGGTACCCACCCCTATTCCTGAATGGTTCTTTATTGCCGGCACATCACCACTCTTACGTTGTTTTAAAAACAAAAACATAAATGGTAATCAATGCACATCTAATCAAAATAAATCTTGCTGTAATATATATATATATATATGAAGGGCCCGCACATTGATGCAAACAAGCAGCACAGGTCTGTAGAATGTAAACTGGCTCAAGTATAAAATATTGCCCTGGTAGAGGTGTTTGCACATCAATAATGCTTACTTAGAGCATGTCTTTCACCCTGATCTCCCTAGTATTATGATCCAATTACCCAACACTGACCCTGCCTGGCAACTAAACATCCACCCATCAATTTTCTACCGCTTGTCCCTTACTTTACATTCAGTTCATTGAAAATTAAAGGTCATAAACTTGGCATAAGGGGAGATAAAAAGACACTAGGTTAAATATATTTTTGTATGTCTTATATTGTAACTAAGCTTTCATTCAACAAAAGGGCATCAGGATGGGTTTACAAGAGGCCAAAACACAACAGCACATAAAAGTGTCACCCACTTTGATCTGATGCAGTTTCCCACTTCAAGCGTTAGAACTCAAGCGAAAGGCGTTTTTTGTGGTGGAATAAAAGCCAGACAATGTTTCATATCCTCAATGCTGCACACAGTTTGGACGTGGTGGCCTCAGCGTGCAAATATTCAGTATAGATTAGTTTACTTTTTTTTTTTAAATAAAACAACATTCTAGTAGTGTCACATTGCTCCAATAACAATAAGGAATAAGCGGTAGAAAATGGATGGATGGATAGTTTTCACCAAAACTGTAGCTTTGATTTGATTTTCAACCACTGTGGGTCAATGGTGAGTGACAAAAAATACATTTCAATCCCATTTTACATTCACGATTTGAGGCAGTATTAAAGTACAGGAGTTAGTGTCACAAACTGGGACTCATTACTCATTTGGATTAAACAGATTATCCTTAATTATTCATTTAAGAATAACTCTCCACTGCAGGACTTTCAGAGGTTTGGTAGATTTAATATAAGAAATAAGAAAGCATGCAGTACCTATTTCCTCTTTTAGTGGCCGGTGTATAGTTACTCAACTGCAGAAAATACCGGGTGTCTGTTGGGGGTTAAGGTGTGTAGTAAAAGCTATGCCTTTTCTAATTTGCTTCTCGTATTTAAAAAGATTATGTAGTATTCAGAGTGGCACTTCTCGTGTAACTGCCACATTGTCTCAAACATCTCAATGAGACAATAACATAATTAGACAATGTAGAAGGTCAAACAAACTAAAGTTAAAGTGAAAGTTTTCTTTCCACCCAATGCTTCAGAGTGGAAGGTGTATACGAGTCTTCCTGTGCATAATGAGCCCTGATCCTCCATCAAAAATGAGCCTGAGGACAAAGTCCTCTCAGGCTGTTGGATCCCTGGAATCTCATTGCTTGGCTGGAAAAGCTTCCAGATTTGGGCAGTGTAGACAGAAAGAATAAAATGTGTTCATTGATGTGAGAGTACTTTTTTTTTTTTAATTGCCAGAACCATGAAAACAATTAAGTATCAGAGCATATTCAAGTTAATGCACATGAAGTTGTACAATGTGAAACTTGAGCCATATTGTTTGTAAAAAAATTTATTTACAAACTAAAATTACTGTCATACATGAGAAATCATTCACAGATTTTTTGGCTTAATGACAACTCATATTTTAAAAGAAGGATCACTGAAAAGAATATAGAAGAAATTGACTCACATTCAAAGAGTTACAACTATTGCTACGTTGCTTTAACAGTTTACAATGACTACCGGTAACTTCTTTGTATGCATGATAAATACGAGATGTTCACGTTTCTTAAAAAATGCTCATCCACTTTTTACGGTTGTATGGCACCAGTTTAAATATCAAACAGATTAATTTCATTATTTTTTTATTGTAAAAATCTTGGAACTCTATCCAAGGTTTTGTTGAATGTGGACAACATGACAGTCATCAAAACACATTAAATTTCTATTACCAGAGGTAAAACAATCCCGTGAAAAGATTAAACAGAACAACCGTCAGAGTCGACAAACTACCGCTGCTAACTGCTAAAGCTAACAAATATAGCTAAGCTGAAACCCTCGCTGACATCACATCACTTGGCAACAGACACCACCTTTTAACTGAAACTTCTTTCAAATGCAAATGAAATATATTAGATTTGTTTGTTTTTTGTTTTTTTGAAGTAACGCATTCATTTCTTTCCCTAGTAATTACATCTATTAAAGAGTAATTCAATTAGTAATAAATCACTTTTTGGTTAAGTAACAAGCAACTATAATTACTTTCTAAAAGTAATTTTCAAAAGAACAGTCATGTGATGTTGAGTTTAAACTAAACCCTTTGCACATTTCGTTTAAAATACCGATATATATTGAGCATCGCCGTTAGGCCTAAAAATACCGGGATATCAGTTTTGGTCAATGTCCCCCAGCTCTACCTGGACTCCAAAGGGTTGATGATGCTAGTAATATGCATCCCCACAGAAGTAGCCCTCAAATGTAAATGCAGACCACTTCACGAAGGACAGAACTGTAAAAAAAGCAACTTCTAAAAATGCAACCCCAGCTACAGACATGGGAGCTGTGAAGTGAAGTGAAGTGAATTACATTTATATAGCGCTTTTTCTCAAGTGACTCAAAGCGCTTTACATTGTGAAACCCAATATCTAAGTTACATTTTAAACCAGTGTGGGTGGCACTGGGAGCAGGTGGGTAAAGTGTCTTGCCCAAGGACACAACGGCAGTGACTAGGATGGCGGAAGCGGGGATCGAACCTGCAACCCTCAAGTTGCTGGCACGGCCGCTCTACCAACCGAGCTATACCGTCCCTGTACTGTATGTTTTATCATTTTGTTTTTTCCCGAGGTAATAGGCTAACTTAGCATGATGTTGGTGTTGAAATGTGACTGTAATGTTAGTGTCCTTGTCTGTGTCCCATTCCTTATTGTTATGTTGTTGTATCAGATATTTGGCATATATGGACAATTTACAGCGTATACTAGGTTCAACAGGGCAGCACAGTGGACAGGGGTTAGTGCGTCTGCCTCACAATACGAAGGTCCTGGGTTCGATCCTGCACTCAGGATCTTTCTGTGTGGAGTTTACATGTTCTCCCCGTGACTGCGTGGGTTCCCTCCGGGTACTCCGGCTTCCTCCCACCTCTAAAGACATGCACCTGGTGATAGGTTGATTGGCAACACTAAATTGGCCCTGGTGTGTGAATGTGAGTGTGAATGTTGTCTATCTGTGTTGGCCCTGCGATGAGGCGGCGACTTGTCCAGGGTGTAAACCGCCTTCCGCCCGAATGCAGCTGAGATAGGCTCCAGCACCCCCCGTGAGCCCGAACGGGACAAGCTGTAGAAAATGGATGGATGGACTAGGTTCAACACACAATATAGCGCTTCTTGAACATAAAACTGTGAGAGATAGGCATGGAGAAACACAGCTCATTAGCATTAAAACTACAGACGCACTAACCAAACGTTGTTATCCGTGGATTCAAACAGCCTCCTCACTTTCCAAGACAGCCTGGTTTCACTTGTGCTAACCACATGACTGTCTTCCGTTCGCTGGGCATGTCTAACAAAAGAAAGTGCGTGATATAAGGCTTGGTACACACCGGATTGAGCTGTATTAAATACAGACATTATCAACAAAGGAGCACTTTTATATTTTCCAAAAGCCAACATCAATGATAGATTCTGGCAAATACGCAATTTCAGGATATCTGAAACATTTTGTTGAAGAATAGTACAATTGATATTGTTATTTTAAGCTGTTACAATAGCAAACAAACAATAGAGCATTATCAGATATTCCAACCTAACGAGCATGAACAGTGCAAAGATGGACAAAAGATTATGTTGGGCAATTATTAACAGACAGAAATTACTCCGGTCTGTAAATGTAAAGCAACAGTCATTGAACTTACTGAATGAATACCGGTAATTGGAATTTAACCCGATTTCCACAGGATGCAGAACGCCAGCAAAACGTAACCGCCGCGGAAGGGCAACGCCATCTATCGTCTGGCAATCCCCACCGCCTGTTGCGGTTCCCCCGTGCAGCAAAAATAATGCAGACTTTTAAGAGATCTAGGGGATCTGGGAATAATCATGTGACAAGGTAAACAGAGAAACTTCGAGCTTTGTCAAAACCCACAAGCGGGCACTTCTGTGATGTCCTTGACTCGTGAAAAAGACAACAGTTTTGCCTTGCAGAACAACGACTTAATTTTTTTGTAGCAAGTAGGGCTGCAACAACTAATCGATTAAATCGATTAAAATTAAGGCTGCAGCTAACGATTATTTTTCTATCGATTAATCTATAGACTATTTTTTCGATTAATCGGTTAATCTATAGATTATTTTTTCGATTCATCTATAGATTATTTTTCCTTTTACCGATTATTTTTTATTTTATTTTATTTAAAATGAAGATGAAAAAATAAAAGTAGGCCAGTTTTTTCAAAAGGCATGGCTTTTATTTACAAAAAAAAAAAAGTATGGCCACTCAGTCAACATTGACAGCAACATGACAAAATATTCTGTAACAATGTAAACATTTAAAACTTTTAACATTTAACAAAATTAAAAGTAGCTTATTTGCTTTTTAATGTGCAAATATAAAAGTAAACATCCAGTGCAAATCTTAATATTCTGAAATAGTATAAGCATTTCAAAAGTAAAAGTATTGCTTATTTTGCTTTAAAATGTGCAAAAATAAAGATAAACATCCAATACAAAAAAGTGCAAAACGAAATATTCTGTAACAACAATGTAAATATTTCAACAAAAGTGAAAGTATTGCTTATTTGCTAAAATGTGCAAAAATAAAGATAAACATCCAATACAAAAAAGTGCCAATCTAAATATTCTGGAGCACTGTAAACATTAAGTATTGCTTTTAAAATGTGCAAAATAAACATCCAGTCCAACACAGTACACAATAACCAATTCTACTCATTCCAGTGAGTGACAAACAGTTGTAATGAAGAAAGGTTAGCATGTCTACTTGCTTTGCTTCTTTTCTTGTTTACAATATTCCCAGCAGCTGAAAATAGGCGCTCAGAAGGGGTCGATGTGGCTGGAACTGAGAGGTAATTAGCCTTCACCTCAAACCAGGACTGCGAGCGAGCTGAGCTGCAGTTTAAGTTTCTAGTAGGTCAACGGGCTCATAGTGATGTTACTAGTAGTTGACTGAGAGGTGTTTATTATCATTTGGGGAGAGTCCGCTGCTTGATGCTCACCTGCTAAACACCTATCTGCTCGACGCTGAAGCGCTGACTACATGCGCTATGAATACGCACTGCTGATTGGCTGATAATGCTTCGTGTGTACCAATCAGATGGTTGCACATAATAAACCTATCAATTACACAAGGCCAAGTACCAAAAGATTTTAAGATAGCAAGAGTAACTCCCCTTTTTAAAAAAGGAAGCAAATTGGAACCTGGCAACTACCGACCGGTTTCTATTCTCAGCTCCATTTCGAAAGTAATGGAGAAAATAGTTTATGAACAGGTCGATAGTTACCTTGCCACTAATAAACTCATGTACAAATTCCAATCCGGCTTCAGAACTAACCACTCCACTGACACATGCCTTCTCTATCTGACCGACCACATCAAACATGAGGTGGACGCGGGCAAATACTGCGGCATGGTCATGCTGGACCTTCAGAAGGCCTTTGACACCGTTAACCACGCTATACTGTTGGATAAGCTCAGAGCAATCGGATTTAACAAAACCTCTTGGAGCTGGATGCAGTCTTACTTGGAGGGGAGGGAGCAGGTGGTAGAGGTGAACGGCACCGTGTCCCCCCCCCTCTCGGTGAGCTGTGGAGTCCCCCAAGGCAGTATATTAGGACCTTTACTGTTCCTAATATACATAAACGACATGTCATCGGCATGTGACTGTGAATTGTTTTTGTTTGCGGATGACTCTGCCTTGCTGGTATCAGACAAGGACAAGTCACAGGTGGAGAAAATCCTCAGTGCTGAGCTCTGTAGAACTTGCACCTGGCTCGCTGACAACAAGCTATCCATCCACTTGGGTAAAACAGAATCCATCCTGTTTGGGTCCCACATCAAACTTAAGAGTCAATCACTTCACCATAAAAGTAGGTGACAGTGTCATCACCAGGAAAGATGAGGTCACCTACCTAGGTTCCATTCTAGAGGCTAACCTTTCCTGTGATAAAATGGCAACCAAGGTAATCAAAAAGGTTAACCAACGAACGAGATTTCTCTACAGAATTTCCTCTCTGGTCAACAAAAGCACCTTGAGGATTCTGGCGGGAACTCTCGTTCAACCCTTTTTCGATTACGCATGCACCTCCTGGTACCCTAGCACCTCCAAAACCCTCAAATCTAAACTCCAAACATCTCAGAACAAGCTAGTCAGGTTACTTCTAGACCTCCACCCCAGATCCCACCTCACTCCTACCCACTTCTCTAAAGTGGGCTGGCTCAAGGTGGAGGACAGAGTTAAACAACTTGCACTGAGCCTAGTCTATAAAATCCGCTACACCTCCCTGATACCGAAGTACATGTCAAACTACTTCCTTAACGTAAATGACCGCCATAACCACAACACCAGGGGGTGCTCCACTAACCACGTTAAACCCAGATTCCGAACTAACAAAGGTCTTAACTCATTCTCTTTCTATGCCACATCAATGTGGAATGCGCTCCCAACAGGTATAAAAGAAAGGGCATCTCTATCCTCCTTCAAAACCGCTATAAAAGTTCACCTCCAGGCAGCTACAACCCTAAACTAACACCCTACCCGGATTGCTAATAATCAAATGTAAACAATCAAATGCAGATTCTTTTTCTTATGCCTTCTGATCTCTCTCTCTCTCTCTCTCTCTCTCTATGTCCACTACCCCCCCCCCCCCCCACCCCACCCCCCCTCCACACTCCTGATTGTAAATAATGTAAATAATTCAATGTGATTATCTTGTGTGATGACTGTATTATGATAGTATATATGATAGTATATATCTGTATCATGAATCAATTTAAGTGGACCCCGACTTAAACAAGTTGAAAAACTTATTCGGGTGTTACCATTTAGTGGTCAATTGTACGGAATATGTACTTCACTGTGCAACCTACTAATAAAAGTCTCAATCAATCAATCAATCAATTGTGTGGGTGGGACAATGCTGCGTGTGTACCAATCAGATGGTTGTATGGGTGGGACAATGCTGCGTGCTGAGACAGAGGCAGAGAAGCAAAGCAACTTGTTAAGACTTTAGCAGCTAAAGTTAGCTTTAGCTTAGAAACTCGTTCGGTACACCCCCGTACCGAACCGAAAGCCTCGTACCGAAACGGTTCAATACAAAACACATACCGTTACACCCCTAGCAGATACAAATGACACATTCATGTTTTTGTGTAATGATGACAACGTATGCTAACGCGGACGATTGACTAGTTGATGGTTGATGGGTTTCTTTTCAAATGTTCGTTCATAGCCGTTGTGCTGCTATGATAGGCCATTTCCGCTCGACACAGTGTGCATACAACAACATTATTAGGCTGTGTATTGAAATACTCCCACACTTTTGACGACTTTTGGCGTGCGTTTTTCCCCTCGCTCGCACAGTCTGCTTTGCGCTCCGCCATGACGGTAGTGTGACGTAATTATGCGACGCGTCGACGCACAAAAACGGCGTCGACGTATTTACATAACCGATGACGTCGACTACGTCGACGCGTCGTTTCAGCCTTAATTAAAATCGATTATAAAAATAGTTGCCGATTAATTTAGTCATCGATTCGTTGAATCTATGCTATGCGCAGAGGCTTTTGAAAAATAAAAAATAATTTTTTTTATTTTTTTTTAAATTAACCTTTATTTATAAACTGCAACATGTACAAACAGCTGAGAAACAATAATCAAAATAAGTATGGTGCCAGTATGCTGTTGTTTTTCAATAAAATACTGGAAAGGATAGAAATGTAGTTTGTCTCTTTTATCCGATTATCAATCGATTAATCGAAGTAACAATCGACAGATTAAGCGATTATCAAATTAATCGTTAGTTGCAGCCCTAGTAGCAAGCAACATCTGGCAAGCAATGTAGACACACAACTCCAACGAACCATGCCCCTCTTCCCCGGTCAGCGTATCAGCTGGCTTTTGATACAGAACCCCATATGTGCATATAGCTTCCCGGGATATATCTTAATATGATTCTTTAATTTTGGACCTCCAGAATCAGCATTTGGGTCAACATAGTGAAATTACATCTGAAAAACTTTGACTAGTTGACTTCATGTCCATCCCCGCCCATTAGGATGTTTCAAAGTGTAAAATACGATTCGCCTTGAAGACGGACTATTTAATTTTAAAGAAAAATGAATAATTTTTCGTTTTTGTGCATGACTTCCTGTCCAACACAAGAAGATTTTAGCTGAATTGATGCACTGTGTTACGGCGACCTGAAAAAATAGAAGCTCTGAACATATTTAGCGCATGGATTCTGCTGCTGAAAAGCGTAAGATAGTACACTACCTTGCTCAGGGTATGAAAACATTGGATATTTCCAAAAAACTTATGCGTGATCATCAAACTGTCAAGAAATGTGTTGCTAATTCAGAGAAAAGGCAAGTTCAATCAGATAAAGGCAACATTTTAAAAAGTCTGCCAGACAACTTCATCGGATTAAGAGAGAAGCTGCTAAAATATATATACAAATACCTCTTTGCAAAGCAGCAAAGAGATATTTGAAGCCGCTGGTGCCTCTGGAGTCCCACGAACCTCAAGGTGTAGGATCCTCAAGAAGCTTGCAAGTGTGCTTAAAGCGAATATTCGGCCACCCCTAAACAATGTTCACAAGCAGAAACGGTTGCAGTGGGCTCAGGAATACATTAAGATACATTTTCACACCGTGGGCTCAGGAATACATGAGGACAAATTTTCAAACAGTTTTGTTTACCGATGAGTGCCGTACAACCCTAGATGGCCCAGATGGCTTGAGCAGCGGATGGTTGGTGAATGGCCACAATGTCCCAACAAGGCTGAGACGGCAGCAAGGGGTTGTGGGTGTCATGTTTTGGGCTGGAATCATGGGGAATGAGCTGGTAGGTCCCTTTAGGGTCCCTGAGGGTGTGAAAAGGACCTCTGCAAAGTATGTAGAGTTTCTGACTGACCACTTTCTTCCATGGTACAAAAAGAAGAACCGTACCTTCTGATAAAAAATAATTTTCATGCATGACAATGCCCCATCTCATGCTGCAAAGAACACCATAGAGTCACTGGCTGCTATGGGCGTAAGGAGGAGAGAAACTAATGGTGTGGCCACCATCTTCTTCTGACCTCAACCCTATTGAGAACCTCTGGAGCATCATCAAGCAAAAGATCTATGAGGGTGGGAGATAGTTCATATCCAAGCAGCAGCTCTGGGACACTATTCTAACAGCCTGCAAAGAAATTAAAGCTGAAACTGTACAAGAACTCACAAGTTCAATGCATGCAAGGCTTATAAAAGTGATAACAAGCAAGGGGTCCTATATTAATATGTAACTCAGCCTGTTTAATCAAAAGTTATTTCAATCAAAAATAGTTTAATTTATATGGTCATATAATGCTACAAATTCAACATGTGACCATTTTGAGTTCTTTACAGCCTATAAGATGTCTTGAAACGCTGTTGTGCTTAATAATTTGGAACAGTGGACTTTTAAGTTATTTATTGTATTTATTTATTGTAAAAATACTGTTATTTCAAGATTTGTTCAATTAAATTTTAATTAAACTAACGGCTGATGACTTGAAAATTATACTGACTGACATTTGCATCAATTATTCATGAAAATATGAGTAAAATGTACTTTGCATAAGAATTTGGAACACAGTGCAAATCAGCAAAGCTCTAAAGCCAGGTGTATATTTTCATACATCATTGCCAAATGGAACATATGGTGTGGTATTCCAGAGAATGATGTCCAATATGTCAGCCATGACAGAAGAAAATGGCCAATGGTAAGACTACTACAGCTGCAGTGTTGCCAACTTGGCGACTGTCGCTAAATCAAGCGACTTTCCAAATCCTCTATGCAACTTTTTTTGAAAACCGCTACCAGCGGCAAATCCAGCTACTTTTTCCCGGTGTTATTGGAGAGTTCTGTGTCTATAAAGCTCTGAGATGATAGCATGGTGCAGTTACTGTCCCCAACGAGCAGTGACAGGTGCTGCCGTGAGCCTCTTCCCTGCTCCAAAGCACTCACAGGCGATCAGTCTGCTGCGCGAGCACAGCAGAAAGCCTCACTACTTAAAGTCCAGACTGCAACTGATATGTGCATGCGTAAAGCTGCCGCTGTTTTTGCTTTGGTTTCAAAAGCAAGATGTAAATATAAATATTTCTTCATGTTTCATTTCTGCCATTTCACACTAAAATAATTCACCGCAACATCCCTCACCCATCGTTCATGTTAATGAGCCAGTCAATATATGACAATGTCATAACCCTCTAGTCCAGTGGTTCTCTAACTTTTTCACCATGTATCACCTTAGAAAACACTTTGCTCTCCAAGCACTACCAGAATAACAGACATTAAAATACAGTAGCACAGCAGCCCTAACTATTCATTAGAACAAAGCAGAGGTTTTATTTACTTATTATTTTTGGCCAATGTAACATTCCACACAGTTTGAACAGTAACACTGTTTTGAACATTGGGTTCCCGCGTGTGTTGAGTGATAGAAATGACAGAGTAAGACGTTCCATTTGTGTCTTATGACTACTGCATGCAGTAGTTGGATTGTAACGACTTCCATTGAAGGCTGCTAAACCTTTAATTTTAGGGGCGGCATGGCGTAGTGAGTAGAGCAGCCGTGCCAGAAACCTGAGGGTTGCAGGTTCGCTCCCCGCCTCTTACCATCCAAATCGCTGCTGTTGTGTCCTTGGGCAGGACACTTCACCCTTGCCCCCAGTGCCGCTCACACTGGTGAATGAATGATGAATGACAGGTGGTGGTCGGAGGGGCCGCAGGCGCAAACTGGCAGCCACGCTTCCGTCAGTCTACCCCAGGGCAACTGTGGCTATGAAAGTATCTTACCACCACCAGGTGTGCATGAATGATGGGTTCTCACTTCTCTGTGAAGCGCTTTGAGTGTCTAGAAAAGCGCTTTTTAAATCTAATCCATTATTATCATCATTATTATCATTATTAATAACGGCGCGAGTCACGTATTTACAATATTTAACAGATTCTTTGACGTTACCACAGCTTGAGGTCTAGTCTTTTGATCCAATTTGATTCTCTAATATTTAAATTTATTTGCATTTTAAGGAAACAAGCTACCGTATTTTCCGCACCATAAGCCGCCCCGTGTTGTAAGCCGCACCTTCAATGAATGGCATATTTCAAAACTTTGTTTACCTATTAGCCGCCCCGTGTTATTAGCCGCACCTACGCTACGCTAAAGGGAATGTCAAAAAACCAGTCAGATAGGTCAGTCAAACTAATAATATACCACAAACCAGCGTTCTAACAACTCTGTTCACTCCCAAAATGTAATGTGAAAATGTGCAATCACAAAAATAGTAACACTCAAAATAGTGCAGAGCAATAGCAACATCAATAACTCAACGTTGCTCGAACGTTAGTGTCACACAACACACAAAATAAACATTTAAAGCTCACTTTCTGAAGTTATTACTCATCCACAAATCCCTCGAATTATTCTTCTTCGGTGTGCTTCACTTTTTTTTTGACACCATCTATGATGTGGACGCGCATGCAGTCATAGATCAACAGGGACGGAGCTGTGTGAAAAAAGTCACCCGGTCTCTTCGCTTATTTTTTCTTCATCCATCCATCCCTTCGAGTTAGCTTTTCCGGCTGGAAAGTTCTCTTTTGGCAAGGTCTTCCTTTTGAATATCACCGTGGGTGGAAGTTTCTGGCCGTTAGCATGGCAAGCTAGAACCACAGTAGTGCGAATATTCACCGTACGTGTTCCCGTTGTGTCCACAGTGCGGTTCACATGAATATCAAAAGTCAGTGGAACTTTGTACGCGTGTCTCTTAGTAGGAGACATTTTGTGGTCTTTACAGAAACACACAAATGAAATGAAACGTAATATCCGCGCGCTTCTTCTTCTACGGGGGCGGGTGCTCACCTTGGCGGTTGCTTACCGTAGAAGAAGAAGCGCTTCCTATTTTACGGGGAAAAAAGATGGCGGCTTTTTACCGTAGTTGCGAGACCTAAACTTTATGAAAATAAATATTAATATTAATCCATATATAAGGCGCACCGGGTTATTAGCCGCACTGTCAGCTTTTGAGAAAAATTGTGGTTTTTAGGTGCGGCTTATGGTGCGGAAAATACGGTATGTATCAACAAAGTTTAACTTACAGCTCTGATCATATTTTAAACTCACTTTTTTAAAAATTCCCACAAAGTTATTATTTTCTACAGCATGAGGTGATTAACCTGACTCTCGCTGAGCTCCACACAAGGATCTGGGACTTCTCAATAGATGTATTTCAGAAGGCAGGGCCTTGTAAAAAAAATAATTGTATGTGATTGGATAAACCACTTGTCAGTTATCTTGAATGACGTACTACTTCAACCACTCACATCAAAATCAACCCGTGACGCAAGTCAATTCAAAACAGAACAGCCAACATATTGGATGACAACAGAGGGAAAAGTTAATAAATGCCTTCAAAACCATTCTATGTTCATCTTTTAAAGAATTTATATTTGATAGATTCGACAAACCAGTTGCAATAGCAGAATCAATGTCAGCACACGACTCCTTGCTGCGTTCCGCCATTGTTGTTTGAATCAAACAGTACCGGCGAGCCTGATTGGTTCATTATTTTTTTGCTATCTTGAAGGAGTTTGCATTGCTCTCGAGCCCAGATCCTTGTGTGGAGCTCAGCGAACTACAAGGATCTGGCGAGGGTCAGGTTATGAGGTGATGTCATCTAGCGACTTTTAAGACAGCCAATAGCTGCTTTCCTTACTGAAGAGTTGGCAAAACTGCGCAGCTGTTCCTTCCTGGAAGAGACAAAGTAATTCACTAAACTGATATTCTTACAAGCTAACTTTACCGATGAGCCGTGAAAAAGAAAGGAGACTGTGATATTTCTAGAAGCAATTTGACATTCACACACACACACACACACACACACACACACACACACACACACACACACACACACACACACACACACACACACACACACACACACACACACTTTAAAGCCCCACGCGCAGTTGTGACCACACAATGTGCAAAGCTCAGCACCATGGCGGTGGAGGCTAGCATGCTAGCCACAAGCACTAACCCACCAAACATTAAGTAGTTGTTCATAAAAGTGACCGACAACGACAAGGCGTCGACAGCGAGGAAATGTCCCTCATTAGCCGGGCTGGAGGCGTGGACATTAGGCCCTACGGACCTTGTCTATGTCTGTGACCCAGCCTACTCCTCTCCTGAAAGCTCTGAGCCGGTCTGCTGCTCCCTTCAGCCGCTTCAGTCCTAAGGGCCGTTCCTAGGCCTAGTTGAAGGACTCGGCTCCGGGAAAAGCTCTACCACACGGCTGCTCGACAACAAATACGTGTACTGATATGACGGAATCCTCCCAAACATACCTGTGGTTTGATCGCACTGTTGTCTGAGCGGTGAAATGGCGTTGTTCTCCGCGGACTCAAACAGCCTCCTCACTTCCCAGGACAGCCTGGCTTCACTTGTGCTAACCACACGACTGTCTTCCGTTCACTGGGCGGGTCAGACCGAAGGGAGTGCTTGATTTAAGGCTCGGTACACACCGGACTGAGCCGCGTTAAATACAGACATTATGAACGAGTAGGCGCTGTTCGCTTAAAACGTCCCGTAGTTATAATCGCGCAAACGTCGAATGCAAAGAGGAGTGGTCACATTACTCGGCAGTGTTTCCTTATGACGTCTCTTGTCAAAGTAGAAAAAATGGCTGTCAAAGGCCATTAGAATAAACGTCTAAGAATTCCTCTGTGGTACAAAACTTTGTCCAAACGAAATGTATTTACAAGGGAGAAGGCATATTATTCAGCTGTCTAATTACAGAGGTAACGAATATGTAAAAAAATATATACATATATTTTTTATTGCTGTGATGTCACCTCAATACAGCCAACAACTTTCAAGGGAACATTTGCACGAAACTAAACTGCAGTTATGTTCTGAAATAGATTTGTAGCATTCAAATGAAACAATGCATGTCGGTGTTTATTGGGTTTAAAATAAATACATTTAAACAATAGATTCAAAGAAAAGTAATGCAAATAATAAGAATAATTACTAATAAATGTTTTTCAATAATGTATACAGTGGCAGCAAAGCGGAAACTTTTTAATATTTATATGTACATTTTCTATTAAAGCACATGCCACACTAAACATTATATGCATTTATGTCCAATAAAAAACAATTATAGACACAGACTTTTTATTTTCTCATATGCACTTGCTAACTGAACACCATCTATTATTTATTTTTCCGACTGATTTCTTCTTTTAAGTGTCCATGGATTATGGCTGCCCTGCAGCCTCTAGCTCTGCCTCATACTGCCTCCTCAGGCCCTTTAGGTACATGCGCAGGCTGTCCGGGTCAAGTCTAGAGTTTCTGGCAGTCTGCAGGAGACGTGTGGCCAAGCGGTATAGCACACGCTGCCTCTCTGCTTTTGGATTACTCTTATGCTTGGCCTTGGGATCAACATTAAAAACACATTTTATGAACATCTGAAAGGCCAATCCGTAAAAGTGTTAATCACACACCAATATACATTCGGTTGGAATATATTGACACAAAAAAGGCCAAAATAATAAAACCCACCAAAAGCTGCTTGCTGACTTTAAAAGCAAATTTCTTTGCTTCCTGGATTATGCTTGAAGGAAGCGAGGTCATTTCTGCTGCCCTAAGGCCTAAAAAAACAATAGTAAGCAATAGATATGTTAGCAACCTCCTGGTAAACAATTCATCAATGTGATGGCACAAATTGATTACCGTAGTGTCTTTCCTCTGAGTATCCTCCACTCAGTAAGTGCGTGTACACCACACTCTCGGCGCCAGTGTCACAAGTGCGGGTGTGCTGAACCTGCATGTGCTGGTTCTCCACGTTGGGATACAGACACTCCAGTTGGCACAGCTCAAGGTAGTGTGTTGCAAACAGAGTAAAAGCCTACAAAACAGAACAGAAACTACACACACCTAAAAGACTCTAACCAAGGCGAGCGAGTAGAATGTTTAATTACCGGTAATTGTACAAGACACATTTAGCTGATTATAGAATAGTTTTCTCTACCTTCAAGTTGAGGAGAAACTCGCAAACAGAGTGACAGATCCCGATTCCTTCCTCTGCACTGGTTCCACGTCCCAGTTCGTCGATGATGATGAGGGACCGATCGCTGACGTTGTGGACTATATATGTGATCTTTCGGGAAGGTAAAAATAGTGTAAATGGTGAAGCTGTGGCTTTTTTTCCACACACTTAATAGAACATACTACCTCCTTCATTTCCAACATGAATGTGGAAGAGCTTGTTTCAAAATTGTCATCCACGCCAATTCTTGTGAAGATTTGATCAGCGGCACGAAAAGAAGCATACTCAGCAGGGACAAAAGAACCTGTAAAAAAGTTTGATGTACTCAAACTTCACAATATAGCAGTGTTTTATCAAATGTAGTAAATGCCTACCTATCTGAGCCATGATTTGACACAGTGCCACCTGCTTTAGATACGTCGATTTCCCACTCATGTTGGGACCAGTGATGATGACAAAGTTGCTGCCTTCAGAGATGTAGCAGTTGTTGGATACAAGCTGCTGTCTGGCCATTCGCTCCAGGATTGGGTGGCGACCTTGCTTTATAGCAAGTGTGTCTGTGAACTCTGGACGCACTGGCAGACACATAATATCATTTCAAACAAGCATATGCAAACAGCGATGTACTGTAAAAAAAACTATCTGTGCATTTTAATCGGCGTGTGTGTTTTAGCAGTAACTTAGTGGTCAGAAGTATTTTTGTATTCAAATAAGTTATCAGTAATTACATAGTGGCCCAAATGATCGTGTTTCCTCTGTCAGATGTATAAGAAATTCCAAACAGTTTGTTTGGAGGAAGTACGAAGAAAAGCAAAATAGTTTCATAAATATCTGCCCTTTGTCTCCATGGTTTGATTTCCAATTTTTGGTACATATGCCGACCCCAAATACACAAAAACAGGTACAGTCCCCTTTAAGACATTTATGTTAAAAGATAAATGGAAAAAAAAAAATAGGGAAATTATTTATACACAACAAATAACAAAACCCTTAAAGAACAACTGCACTTTTTAGGGGAATTTTGCCAATTGTTCACGATCATTATGAAAGACGTGACGACAGATGTATTTTTTTAACGCATTCTAAATAGGAAAAAATGCGATCCAAAGTCTGCTTACAATGGCGCCTAAGGGAGCTGCTCTATTCTGCCAAACAAGCCCTTAAAAAAACGTTTTTATATACATGCTGTAAGTATATAAATAATGTAGTAACAGGCACATTTATAATAACATTTAATATTTACGTATTTTGCTCATTTTAGGCATACGCGGCGCGATCATTTCAAAAACGCATCACGACGTTCGCTTTTTTTTCAACTTTGTCACTGATTACTGCTCACTGCAGACTTTATGAGAGCTAACAAACATAATAAAACATCACTTCCAGCACAGGGTCTGCTGTCATTAGGATGCCGACTACTAGGATGTTCGTATATTCCCATTTAGCTGAAGAATGACTCATAATCCTTGCAAAGACAAGGGGGTGGAACCAAGCGTCTTTTCGTTTCGCCATTTCCGGGTCTTAATTGGCTGTTAAAATTTTCCAACTTGTCGGAGTATGTTCTCATTCTTCTACTATCCAGGTGAGAGACATGATTTATGATCTACAAAATAGTTTGATAAGCAAGGAAACGAGAGAGCAGCTGATCAGTAAATCATGTCAATGTTGGCACACAAGCTTCTGACCACAGCGCCGTTGTAGATAGTTTGTCTGCGTTGAAGCTTATAATTACAATACCACTAATACTTGGTTGGTATTCCAGTCACAAGATGTAAATAGAGTATTCTTGGCGCTATTTGGATGTTTTTTTAATTGAGTTTTATGGGCAGAATAGAGGACCTCCCATTGGCTCTGTTGTAAGTGGACTTTTATTTGCGTATATTTAAGAAAGCATTAAAAAAAATACATCTGTCGTCATGTCTTTAATAATAATTGTGAACAATAGGCAAAAAAGTGCAGTTCCTCTTTAATCTCTTGCACCCTTCTTGTAACTTTTATGTTTGACAGTCCCACATACCACAATCAACGCACGCACGCACACACACACACACACGCACACACACACACACACACACACACATTATCAGCTCCCTCTTCACCACAACAGACTGGTACAGTGACGTTGCACCAATCTGTCTGTCAATCTCAAGTTCAATTCCCTCACTCGTGAACCACAACCCGAGATACTTGAGGCAGAACTTCACTCTTGACCCGGGGGGTGCAGTCCTTCCTCTTCCGACTGAGAACCATAGCCTCAGATTTGGAGGTGCTGATTCTCATTCCAGCAGCTTAACACTCGGCTGCAAACCGCCCCAGTTAATGCTGAAGGTGCCAGCCTGATAAAGCCAACAGGACCACATCATCTGCAAAAAGCAGAGATGTGATCCTCTGGCCACCAAACTGGAAACCCTCAACACCCTGACTGCACCTAGAACTTCTGTCCATAAAGATGATGAAAAGGAGCGGTGACAAAGGGCAGCCCTGGCGGAGTCCATTGTCCACTGGGAACATTTCTGACTTACTACCGGCAATGCGAACCAGACTCCTGCTTCGATTGTACAGGGACCGAATGGCCTGTAGCAACGGACCCTGGACCCCATACTCCTGGAGAAACCACCACAACACACCGCGTAGGACACGATTGAATGCCTTTTCCAAATCCACAACACACATGTGGACTGGTTGAGCAAACTCCCATGCCCCCTCCAGTACTATAGCGAAGGTGTAAATCTGGTCCTGTGTTCCACAACCAGGACAAAAAACACATTGTTCCTCCTGAATCCGGGTCGCGACTCACGGCTGAACTCTCCTCTCCAGCACCCTGGAATACACTTTCCCCGGAAGGCAGAGAAGTGTGATCCCTCTATAATTGGAACACACCCTCCGATCCCCCTTCTTGAAAAGGGGGACCGCCAAAACCCGGTCTGCCAATCCAAAAGGTACCACCCCAGACTTCCACGCTATGTTGAAGAGACTTGTCAGCCACAACAGTCCCACAACATCCAGAGCCTTGAGGTATTTGGGGCGAATCTTGTTCTCTCTTAGGGTCTTGCCACTGGGCAGTATTTTAATTACCTCAGCAACCTCGGCTGTAGTGATGGATATGTCCACGTTTGTGACCTCGGACTCTGCCTCGTGCCCCCCGGCCCCACACAGCCAGGACGGCCAGCGACAGGAACTCCAGCAAGAGACCACACCCCATGCAGGCAGAAAGGCGGGCCGCCCCGCCCCGAGGGGCCAAGAAACCGCGGCCGGACGGGAAGACCGCCCCCGCCCCACCAGCAACCGGGACCCCACGAGCCCAACCCCCCCGGAGAGCACGGTGGGGGAAGTCCCGGCCACCAGGCGCTTGCTGATGAGTCGCCGCCCTGGGCCTGGCTCTAGAGTAGGGCCTCGGTATCCCTCGCCTGGGGGAGGTGCGGTTCCTGGATCTTCTTTTCTTCATCAGTCTTTTGAACCTCGGACCAGTTTGCCTTCGGAAACTACATTTGGGGCATGTAGCCTCATTTGGGTACTCAAACTCCTCCAGCATGCTAAGGTGGCGGTTCATGGGTAAGAACCTACATTGTGGCCCAAAAAACGATGTATGGACCATACCGTTGCATCGCGAGTACCTATCAAATTCACGATAAACCTAAGGGCTTTGTAGTATACAGCATGTATTCATATTTTCTGGTCGGCCTGTTGATTCATTCAAAAACTTATGCCACCTGGCTATAGACTTGTGTATCATTCAAGCGTGAATAAAGATGCTAATACTGGAAGTCTTCCTGCATCTCATGGCCCTCACGACAACTCAATGTCCAATTAATTTATTGACATTTACAGTGCATCCAGAAAGTATTCACAGCGCTTCACTTTTTCCACATTTTATTATGTTACAGCCTTATTCCAAAATGCAATAAATTCATTTTTGTCCTCAATATTCTACACACAATACCCTTTAATGACAATGTGAGAAGTTTATTTATTTATTTTTTGCTAATTTATATTTAAAAAAAACAATCACATTTACTTAATTATTTACAGCCTTTGCTCAATACTTTGTTGATGCTCCTTTGGCAGCAAGTACAGCCTCAAGTTTTCTTTAATACAATGCCACAAGCTTGGCACACCTATCTTGGTGTAGTTTCCCTCATTCCTCTTCACCCAGTCTCATCTCTTTACAGCACCTCTCAAGCTCCATCAGTTTGGCTGGGAAGCGTTGGTGTTCATCCAGGATGTCTCTGTACATTGCTGCATTCATCTTAGTCTAGTCAGGGAGGTGACCAAGAACCTGATGGTTACTGAGGTGGAGAACCTTCCAGAAGGACAACCATCTGGGCTGTATAGTAGAGTGGCATGACAGAAGCCATTTCTTCCTAAAACGTTTGCCAAAATGCACTTAAAATACTCTCCAAAATTAGCAAAAAAAATTATCTGGTCTGATGACACAAAGATTGTGAATGCCAGGTGTCATGTTTGGAGGAAAACAGGCACCCTTCATCACCAGGCCAATACCATCCCTGTAGGAAAGCATGGTGGTGGCAGCATCATGCTGTGGGGATGTTTTTCAGCAGCAGGAACTGGAAGACTAGTCATGATAGAGGAAAAGATGAATGCAGCAAAGTGCAGAGACATCTTGAATGAAAACCAACCCTTCCCATCGAACCCGATAGAGCTTGAGAAGTGCTGCAAAGAAGAATGGTTGAAACTGCCCAAAGATAGGTGTACCAAGATTGTGGCATTAATTTAAAAAAACTTGATGCTGTAATTGCTGCCAAAGGTACATCGACAAAGCATTGAGCAAAGGATGACAAAGATACATATATTGCATTTTGGAATAAGGCTGTAACATAAAAAAGGTGGAACAAGTGAACTGCTGAGAATACTTTACGGATGCACTGTATGTGAGTTGATATGGAGGGGGCCAAACTATAACCAGCCATAAGGAGGCGCTTAAGACCTGTAGGCCTCCTTCTTAGGGGGACCTGTCAACAACCCTGTCTTACAGTCAAATAGATATAAATATTTAAGAGTAAAACTGTGCTTATATTGGTGGGGGGAAGTTCATGTGTATCATTTATAAATAATTTGAAATGTAGCTGTCTGCAGTGGCCAGCTCTCCTCCAGTGGGGAGATCACGATATGTCTAGGTAAGTACGGCACTCTTGTGCATGCTTATGTAACAAAATATTCTGAGCACAAGGCGGTAGCCAGTCAGCATGTGCCGGTGCACAGATACTTTCAGACAGCTGAGGACGCAAACTCGCTATCTTCGAGACTTGCTCAGCAGTGGTTCACACTCACCATAGTCTGAGTTGGTGCATGCGTTTGCCAGGGACAGCAGCATATCCAGCATGGATACAGCATCAGACAGTTTGTAGAGACAGTGGATGTGTTCACGGATTGTGCTGAGCAGTTGACATATCACCCTTGGAAGGACACAAATTCAAAATTATTTTACAAACAGCACACCCTAGCAGACAATGGAATTAAACCAGTCAGGGGCAGATACTAGAATCAGATGAACCAATACATTGAAGTCCAATTAAAACTGTATTTTGTTCAATTAAACTGTCATATTTTAGGGTTTAACTAATCATATACATTACATAAATATCAATTAATTCATTTTCAATCATGATCCTTTAAAGGTCACCAGTTTGAAGATAATGTAAATAATGCCATGCATAAAAGAGAACAGAGTGTGATTCTGTCCTCACACGTAGGAGACGTGAAAGATTTCCTTCAGGGCCTCATCACAGCGGTCATTCATCTTCATCAGGTCTGTGGTGGTGAAGCCATAGTTGTCCTTGTGTCTGGTGACCTGCGTGGAGAGTTGATAAAGCCACCAATTACGCTCGTACAATAAATCACATTGAGGACGCCAATGAAGGCAATAAGAGATCTTTAAAAGCAGCAAATCATAGACATAAAACAAACAACTGTGACACCACATGGGAAATGCTATATACTATGTCACCATTACCAATCCATTAAAAGATGATGCACACATAAATGTGATACAAAATGGTGTAAGCGCTTAATATGCCGATACCTTGATGAACTCTGGAGGAAGTTTCCCTTTGGGCAAGAATATTCCTTCCAGTTTCATCTGAATGAAGAAGCCACGAGCTGTACTGAAGCTGGTGCGCATGGGAAAGCCAGACTTCTCTGCCATCTGGTTTACAAACCCTGAGAAACAGTAGCTATTGTGACGTTCACATAGAACATAAGACCACTCAGAAAGTGTAATGTTTATTTGTAACCTACAAAATCAATGAGCAAGCAGAATTTTAGGAATCTTGTGAGGTAAATGAAAGGGAATATTCAATGAAATGCAAATTTGCAATTTTTTTTAAATAAAATTGCATTGTGTTTTTGATTGTATAGTTAGAATAGGATATAAACATAAAGTATATACTTAAAATTATTTAAATCACATTGACTCCCTTTATTGTTACAGGACTGTAATCCTGGTATATTACTATGCTTTTTCTATGAAAACATGATATATATATAGAAAAAGAGAGAGAGAGAGAGAGAGAGAGAGAGAGAGAGAGAGAGAGAGAGAGAGAGAGAGAGAGAGAGAGAGAGAGAGAGAGAGATATTCTAAATAATGCCTCTCACTTGTATAGTAGAAGGTTGTGGCCATAAACCAAGAAGTTGGTCAACTTTGACATTCAACAGAGACCCGAAGATGAAGAGAAAACGGACAGACGCTTGTTTGCGTCACCTTGATTTATTATTTTTTACCTGCATCTGGATTATGATTAATTATTTAAACAGGAAGATATGAAACATCACGTCAGTCAGCATCCCAGTGAGAACAGACATTGTACAGTAAGTGATTGTTTTATTATGTTCCTTGTTTATATTTCTTATTTACCACTTAGCAATACTGCTACATGATGCTTAGTGTTTCACTAATGTTAGATCTGCTTAGCACTCAGCTTCTATAACTTGTAGATCATCCTTCTTATGTTCAGGCTCAAAAATATAAGGTTCTGGATCATCTTTTGCCCTAAAGTAGTCTCTGTTGGCTCTCATGAAGTCTGCTATGATTCGTAGTTCTTGTTATTGTTGAAAGAAAAGACCAAAATACATAAGTAATACATCTTATGATGGAGGTTTTTGGAGGTTTTTAGAGCAAATCCTATTAGCTCCATTGTTTAATGACTTTTGCCAACGTTTATTTACAACTTAGAATGCATAAAAAAAGAAAAATATATGTGTTACTGTCTTACATAGGGATTGTGATTGATATACATAATTTTCCTTTACCAGATGTCAAGCTTTGAAAGCAAAAAATAACAATAATTTATTGCTGACTTACGACACTTTTATAAGCGGTTTCTTTTTGGACCTTCAGAGCCATTGCAGTCAAATAAGTCAAGAGTCAAAATATTTTTATTTCTGATCATCCAAAATGTTGACACACACACATAGGATGGAGGATTCGCGTATGCCCATTGTCTTGTCTGTGCAGCCAGAGCACTTTTTAAAATATTTTGTCTATCATTCACAATCCTTATGTGGGACAAGAAGACATACGTCTTTCTATTTTTAATGCATTTTAAATACTAAATACACACAAGCAAAAGTCAGCTAACAATGGATCTAATGAGATTCGCTCTATTCCGCCTACGAGCGCTTTAAAAAACATCCAAAAGCCTCCATCATCGTTTTATATACACGCTGTCAGTATATATATATATATATATGATGTATTAACAAGCACATTCATTTTAACAAGTTATATTAACATATTTTGCTCATTTTAAGCATACAGAGCCGTATTGATTTCAAAGACACATCACAATGTTTGATTTTCCCCTTCAACTATAACAACACTACTACTCATGGCAGATTTCATTAGAACCAACAATGAATACTTTGGGACAAATGATGATTCAGAACATTATATTTTCTAACCTGAATAGTAGAAGGATGAGCTACAAGTTTTAGAAGCTGCGTGCTAAACAGATCTAACTTGAGCAAAACACTAAGCATCATGCAGCAAGATTGCTAAATGCTAAACAATAAATACATACTTCTAACATAATACAACTATCACTTACTGTACAAAGTCTGCCGACTGACGGGATGTTCATATGTTACCGTTAAGATGAATAATTATTAATAATCCCCATACAGGTTAAAAAAAAGTGACGCATACAAGCGTCTTTTCGTGTCTTTCTCGCAATCTTCGGGTCTAAGGTAGATGTCAAAGTTGATGAACTTCTCAGTTTATGGCCACAACCTTCTACTATACAGGTGACAGGCTTTATTTATAATCTAGAATAAACTTTTACCAACTCAGCAGCAATGCAACAGCAGCAGCTCAGCATGTCAATACAGTAGCTGCATGAGCTAGTTAGCTCTCTGTGATCACGGCGCCGCTAAAATTAGTTAATCTGCGTTAGCGCTTATTATAACAATATCAATAGTAATTGGTTAATATTCCGATCACGAGATGTAAATTTAAAATTGTTGGCGTTTTTTGGATGTTTTTTTAGAGGGCTTTATGGGTGTAATAGTGTACTCATATTAGCTGCATTGTACTTGCTGTATTTTACAAATTAGAATGCATAAAAAAAGAAAAAATGTGTTCTTGTCTTACATAGGGATTGTAAATGATAGGCAAAATTCCCAAAAAAGTGTAGTTCCCCTTTAAGGTTGCACAAGGGTTATACGATTAGCTGCAGATAACAATGTGAAATACAAATAGATGACAAATAAAATGGACACCTGCAATGTCATCCACTATTTCAGTGTATGCTCGACGAGAAATGTCCAGGAACTCGTTGATGTTAGGTCGCACTGCATAGCACTTTTGCGTGCGCATATTGAGGCTCCCCTTCAGGTAGGTAGTGTCATCATTAATCACTGTGTGGATTTGCTTCAAGATTATGTCAAATCTAGGTGTGCACAAACCATTGTTTAAGTATACAACAAACATGACAGCTACAGATGCATCAAACGTGGTACCTGTTGTCTTCCAGCGATGTACAGTATGCCTTGAGAAGAGCTGTGTTGCAATTTTTCAATGTCACCTGTTTATTAAAATAAATATTTTAATAAAACCATTTTAAAGCTATCTTTGGATATCATAAACATGTGTACATTAGCAGCCACACACCCTCAATTGTGGCACCAGATCCAAAGTGTGTTTCAGCTGAATCACGTGTGTAATCTTTGCCTCTGCAATCGGAACCTATAAAAACACAATAGGGGAAAGTGGGGTAAGATGAGTAAGTGGGTAAGTTGACCCACCCTTTGTATCTAGGTAACTGTGCACATGATTTGTCATAGGAACAAACATTTAGGACACACTCATCATTTCCATATTTCTGTAATGCAGAGGAGAATATGGCAGAAGAGACAAGTATCCTTTTACACAAAACAACGTTTTTTGTTTGTCAAAATAAACAATCTGTATATCAGGTAAAATAACTGTTGTGCCAAAGCAAATTAATCCAGTTCTAAAATTATGTATTATGCATGTTGGTCATTTGCTAATGTATAAAATCATGTGAATCCCTTCAGTAAAGATTAGCCTACATTTTTAAGCTAACCCACCTCCCCCCCCTTTTTTTTTAACAAGGTGGCTATGGGGCAAAGTGAGCCAAAGACTAGGGGAAAAATTGAGCCAGTGATTCAATTTACCCATTCATAAAGCACTGACATATAATATTTGGCATATATTATGGTATTTCATTCGAATGTTGAACTTGTTTAGTGTGTTTGTCATATGTTATTGTTGTAGAAAAGGTATCATGCTAAGAGCCTATATGAGAAAAAACAGTCAGGGCTCAAGACCCCTGTAAGAGATGGAGAGAGCAGCAAATGATGTCCAGAGTGGAAAGTCCATCAGATCAGTGGTAAAAGACAGACAAACTGTCAGGTCAGCATTGAAGAGGTACATGAAAAAGAGGGAGGCAAAGGAAGTAAAAACAGTAGAGTATGATAGAATAGCAGAAGCAAAAATATTCTTCTCAGGAGGAGGTGGAGAAAGAGCTAGCAGAACATACTAAAAAACTGTGTGAATGAGGTGTTAATGTCAGCAATAACATCACAGAATATCTCCACTGGATTCAGATACACTGGGATTTTCCCTTACAACAGGAGTATATTTTCCAATACACAATTTGAGCCATCTATGGTGTCAGAAAGGCACAACCTGGAGCAGAAGCCTGCAGCTGCGAGTGATGCAGCCATGTTTCAACTTATCTGTCTGTTGAGCTACATTCACCGGGCCCTGCACATTCATGTGCTTCACCAAGTGACACAGTGGCACACCCTAACCATGCGGGATCATTATTGTCTCCAGTTGAGGTTATACCCTTACCCAAAAATCAGCAGCCCAGAAAACAAAATAACCAAAAGCGTCTGAAGACAAGAATACTGGCTGATATAACTGAAAAGCAGCCAATCAAACTTGTCCATGAAGAGAGGAAAAATAAACAGAATTACAAAGCAAAAAGAAACATCAGAGATCAAGGAAAGCTGAAGAGGCAACAACCCCTGAAGAAAAATGCTGTGGAAAGCAGCTCTGAGGAGAGTGAATTGGCCATCCCATTTTATGACACTTCTGAGCATGAGGGCTGCAGCGATAAAAGAAGTCAATCAGATGTCTCAGATCTGGAAGTTGGTGACTTGTTCATGGTAAGAATTGCATCCAAATGCAGGAGCCACCATTACATTGGCTTGGTTGACAGCCATGCGGGCAATGAAGCTAGTGCCAGATTTCTCAGAAGAATCAGGTTTGGCATTGAGAAACCCAGCTTTGCATTCAAAGAAAATGATGAAGCATGTTTCCCACTGGGCAGCACGCTGGAACAGGGGTTAGTGCTCGTGCCTCACAATAAGGAGGTCCTGGGTCACGGGCTCGGGGGTTTATGTGTGTGGAGTTTGCATGTTCTCCTTGTGACTGCGTGGGTTCCCTCGGGGACTCCGGCTTCCTCGCACCTCCAAAGACATGCAACTGGGGATAGGCTAATTGGCAACACTAAATTGATCCTAGTGTGTGAATGTGGTCTGTTTATCTGTGTTGGCCCTGTGATGAGGTGGCGACTTGTCCAGGGTGTACCCCGCCTTCCGCCCGTGTGCAGCTGGGATAGGCTCCAGCCACCCCCCATTGCCCCGAGAAGGATAAGCGGTTGAATGGATGGATGGCTGTTTCCCACTGAATGATGTGCTAAAGAAGGAAAGGAACTGCAAAGAGGGATCAACAGTTCATATTCCCCTGCAACCTTGACAATTTCAATATTGAATGGTGTTAGATGATTTAGAAACTAACTGGTGGTTTGTTCACAGACGTTTAAACATTTTGTTAGCACAATATGCTAGATTTACAATTCAAAACACCGATGGTTGGTTTACCCCCAGATGGCTCAACTTACCCACTGACTAGGTTCAATTTACCCCTCACACGGGTTAAGGTGAATCAGAGGATCACTTTTTATGAGAAGTCATTATTTTGGGCAGCTTTGTCAGATTCATTTTGATAATTTTATTTGATAGGAGACATCCTGAAATACAAAAATATGTTTTCATTCTGACTGTGTGTCATTTTCCCTGACATTCAGGTCAACATAAGTAAAAAGTTACTAATCTTACCCCACTCTTCCCTAAGCCTATGTTGATGCAAGGTCATGATCCGTGGCCCTGATCATGTTTTCTTTAGTCATGTTCTGTTAGTTTTGGACTCCCTCAGTTCCTGTTTTGTGGGGTTGGGGGTTGGTGGGTGGGGGGGGTAGTGCTGGTAGCTGGGCTAGTGGGGTGGCACAGCTGCGCCCAGCCAAGCGGCAACCTCCTGCTCGACCACCACCACCTGTTCTTCAGCGTGTCAAGCCGCAACCTCCTGAAAGGCCAGCTCCACCATAGCTGCGCCCAGCCAGGTTGCTACCCCCTGCCCGACCACCACCACCTGTTGTTCGGCGTGCCAAGCCACAACCTCCAGCCAGGCCACCTCCGCCAAAGTCACCGCTAACCTCAGCCCAGCTGGACCTAAAGACGCCATCCTCTCCACCTCCTGTCCCTGCTCCAAGGCTAGCACCTGCTCCAAGGCCAACACCCGTTCCTGCTCCAAGGCTAGCACCCGCTCCTGCTCCACGGCTAGAACCTGCTCCACGGCTAGCACCTGCTCCTGCTCCACGGCTAGCACCGGTTCCTGCACCACAGCTAGCACCAGTTTCTGCACCACGGCTGCTTCCGGTTCCTGCATCACGGCTTCTTCCAGCACCTGCGCCACGGCTGATACCTGCGCCAGAAACCACGGCAGCCTCCTTCGCCTGCCGCTCTAGCTCCAGAGGTGCCTCAGTCTTCCTCGTCTCCCTGGCGGGCCTCCCCACAGCGCTGCCCTTATCTTTAGCGTCGTCACCACCGCGACCTCCGGCTGGCCTGCAGCACAGGCGGCCATCAGGTGCCCGCACGTGGTGCCCACACGTGGTGCCCACACGTGGTGCCCACACGTGGTGCCCACACGTGGTGCCCTCAGTGGCCAATTAATGGACGCCTTTGGCGCAGACAGCAGCGAAGCCCAGACTTGGGCGTAGAACTCAAAGGCTGCTGAGGTTCTGGCGTCACTCGCGTCCACCTTCTCAGCGGCGTTCCGTGGTCGCCTGCCTCGCCTGCTGCAGCGATATTCCACTCGCCGCCGCCACTTGACTTGTCCTCGATGGATTCGGGGACACTTTGCCTGGCGACCCACCACAAAGTCCTCCCTGCGCCCTCCCGTGACTCTTGAACTTGTTTTTTTGTGGTATTCTGGGGACATATGGAATCTGTCTTTAAAGTCTGTAAGTTCTGTCACGATCCGTTGCCTGGACCATGTTTTGTTTAGTCATGTTCTGTTAGTTTTGGACTCCCTCAGTTCCTGTTTTGTGCACCCCTGGGTTTGTTTTGGTTACCATGGGTACTGATTGAGTTCACCTGCCTCTTGTTAGTGTTCGGCACGCTCACCTGCTGCCGAGCACTAATCAGAAAGCTATTTATTCACGTTTCTCGCCACGCTTAGTCTGGCTTTGTTATTTGCTATATGCAACACGTTACGTTGGTTTCCTCCTGTTTTTCGAGTCCTGATTCCTGCGCTAAGTTTGTTCCTTAGCTCCTCGTGCGATCGGCACGCTTTCCTTTTGTTTGTTTCCTGTCTTTTGTATTGTGCTATGATTTATGGCAATAAATCCTATCCTATCTGCACGCTTTCGTCCGGAGTTCTCTATTTGGTAACTTAAATTTGAATCGAAATGGACAAGAAAGTGGCACATTGGTCGGATGACGGCGATAATTGGCTCGTTCCCAAGATGCAGAAAGCAGAGGAGGCAAAGTGCAGTTAAACATGTACTAAGGTTCAAATAAACAAAATACGAGTCCCGCGAGGAACGGTACTGAAGCATAGGAAAGGCTATGCAAAACAAACAGAATGCTGGACAACAGCAAAATCTTACGAAAAGTGTGGAGCAGAGACGGCGTCTGCATCAGATAGATATCTGTCATTCAACAATCAAAGTCCCAACAGCAAAAGACTGTACCCGCACAACTTAAATAGTCTAGATTTATAACAGAAAACCGGTGCGGGGAACAGTGCTCAGAGGCAGGAGTCAAGTCGCTGCAGGGAAACACAAAAACGAAAGTACCACCCAAAATAAAAGCACAAGACAGGAACTAAACAATAAACATGGAAAAACACTAACAAACTCAAAATAAGGATGCCCCCCAACAAAACGGATTCCAGGCATTCTAGAAAAAACCCAGAAACAGTCCAAAATTAAGGGAGGGCAGAGGGAGGACCAGGCATTGGGTCCCCTGGTCACGTGTCCTCGCAGGCAGCGGGGAAGAGTCAGATGGCGGCACCGAGTAGACTGTCGCACCAGCAGCCGTAAAGATCCACGCCCGGGGTCCTGGGCATTGCTGCTGATGCCGTCCATGAAAAGGCCAGATTTGTGGCTGATGAGGAGGGTGACCTGAGCAAGAAGGGCGCTCCAGCAGCTGTGAAGGTCCATGCCCGGATCCTGTGCGTTGAAGCCAATGGCAAGCATAGCGTCCATGGAACGGCCACAATCTTGGCCAACAAGGAGGAGGCGTGTGGGCGCCAGATGTGCGTCTCTGCAGAAAACTAAGAGAGCGAGCGCCAGACGGGCGCTTCCGTGGCAGGTGAGCTGGAGGTAGCGCAGATGCAGGTGAGCTGGAGGTTATGCAGGCTGCTGGGCGGGGATCTGGCTGGCGTCGACGGAGAACTCACTGGAGGCAAGGCTGGTGTCGACGGAGGACCCACTGGAGACAAGGCTGGCATTGACAGAGGACCCACTGGAGGAGCTGATGGTGGAGATGGCATCGGCAGCAGAGCCACGGGAAGCAGCACTGGAGATGGTGTCGGCAGCCGTGCAGGAGATGGTGGCCTGGCTGGTTGGTAGAGTGGCCGTGCCAGCAACTTGAGAGTTCCAGGTTCGATCCCCGCTTCCGCCATCCTAGTCACTGCCGTTGTGTTCTTGGGCAAGACACTTTACCCACCTCCTCCCAGTGCCACCCACACTTGTTTAAATGTAACTTAGATATTGGGTTCCACTATGTAAAAGCGCTTTGAGTCACTAGAGAAAAAGCGCTATATAAATATAATTCACTTCACTTCACTGGACGGAAGGAGGAATCGGCCTCGGACAGGAAGTGGCAGTCTTGAAGGCGGAAGAAGCCTTGTAAGACCTCCGCAGTCATACAGCTACCAGCACTATCCCCTTTACCCCAGGAAGAGTCAAGACACTGTCTCTGTTTTGCGGGAGGAGCGTTTGACTCACGACATCAGCAGGAGCAGAAGCTAAGGGTGGATGGGCTCTCGGAAGCTGTGAGGCCGGTCTTGGTGCATGGGCGGTCAGGTTCGGCTGGCTTTGTCAAGCCTGGACTGCACTGGCTCGCAGTGTAGGATATGAAAAGTTATGCCAGGTTGCCGTTAGTGTTGCCAAACGCAAATAGTTTAGGAGTAGAGGGGTGCCGTGCTTGATCTATGAGCAGCGGAGGAAGTTGCATGAGCTGCCAGTTCGGCATTTGGCCAAAAACTGTCATTATAAAAAGGAGGATTCTCCGGCCCACAAACCATCAACTCCTACGGTGAGTCTCGTAATGCCTCCATTTCTTCCCGAATCATCCTCTCAAAGTCCTCTCCTGAGTATTCCTCGGAAAGAACATTCATATGTCTTGGTCGGGACTTTCTGTGACGCATCGGTCGCATGACAGCGATAAATGGATTGTTCGGCCAAAAAGTGCCATTATAAAAGGATTATTCTCCAGCTCCCATACCATCAACTCCTCCGGTGAGTCTTGTAATGCCTCTATTTCTTCTCGAATCATTCTCTCAGACTCCTCTTCTGAGCATTGCTCCACGGGAACATTTGTATGTCTTGATCGGGACTTTCTGTAATGCATTGGTCACATGACGGCGACAAAAGACTTGTTACCAAGATGCAGAAAGCTGAGGAGGCAACATGCAGGTAAAAAGGCATTTAATTTAAGAGGAGCATGTGTCTACATTTATTTGATCAACTGTGTAAAAGTAAACAACTGTTATTTTAAAGACAAGTATTTTGAATGAGTATTTGTCTCCTCTTCTTCAGATCAAAAATTAATTGAGACTGAATCAACGACACCTGATGCAGCCACTACATTTTGGGTTTTTTCAAGAGAGGATTAATCGATTATCAATTCCATTAAGTAAATGGTAAATGGGTTATACTTGTATAGCGCTTTTCTACCTTCAAGGTACTCAAAGCACTTTGACACTATTTCCACATTCACCCATTCACACACTGATGGCGGGAGCTGCCATGCAGGGCCCTAACCACGACCCATCAGGAGCAAGGGTGAAGTGTCTTGCTCAAGGACACAAAGGACGTGACGAGGTTGGTAGAAGGTGGGGATCGAAACAGGAACCCTCAGGTTGCCGGCATAGCCACTCCCCCAACTGCGCCACGCCGTCCCAGTACAATGGCAAATCGTTTTTTGTTATTCTGTTCCAAAATATCAGATGAAGACCAAATTGTACGAAAACCAAAGCAGTTTTTCCTTAAAAAAAAAGTTAATTGAATTAATTCGTAGCAGACACCCAAAAATATTAACACAAACCATGTTTTATACATTAAATATTATAGTTGTATGTATGGAAAACAATATGGAAGGCATATAAATGACGAATAAAATGGATGAATGAACATTTAACTCACTTTTACTTTTATTGAAGACTTCATCATGGAGGAGAGGGCATAGCAACACGGATGCCACTTTCATACTTTGCTATGAGTTCTTTCTTAAATTCAAGGTAAAACCAGGGGAAACTTATTATCATTGAAGAACCAAATTCTACTAAATGTGGGGTGTACAAAAATCGAGGTAGCACCGAAGATTGAATTCTCAATGATTAACATTTTTGCCCATTCCTAAAACATCATTAGTGGCATTTAGCCACTATGGCCTCCACCTGTGGAACATATTATGCTGAAAAGCCTAAGAAACTGCAGAGTTGATATTTTTCTAAAAAAATGTTAAGGACACACCTTTTTAATTAAGATTTTTTAACTGATCGTTTTAAACTCTTCTTAGGCTCTTAATTTTAGTCTGTTATTTTCTATTTTATTTATTGTGATTATTACTACAATCATTCTTACTATTTTATGTTTTTATTTATTTATTACCACATTTCCCGGACTATAATCCGCACTGGTATATAAATCGCACCAACTTAATTTAAGAAGGACAGACGATGTTTTCATATGTTAGCCGCACCGTATTATAAGCCGCAGATATAATGTATACTGGTGCATTGTGAAATGAGATATTTACATGGAAATGTTTAGTAAATGTTTATTTACTGAATTGTTTCCAAACGGTGCCTGTAACATGGCAGTAAAACGGCTGATCAAACAAAACAGAAAAGTCATTGATGTCTTTATTCATCCTTTATGAGATGAATGAGATTTTATTTTTTAAAATAGAATTCAAGATGTTTATCAGGATTATTCTTCCTTGTACTTTGTAAACCCTTTGAGTTTGAAATGTTTCTAAAAGTGGATCATTTTATGACATTGTTTGATTTATTTGCTTAATCCATTACATTATTTAGCCGTTCACAAAACAAATATCCATAGATTAGCCGCACCTATGTATAAACCGCAGGGTCTAAAGCAGGGGTCACCAACCTTTTTGAAACCAAGGGCTACTTCTTGGGTACTGATTACTGCGAAGGGCTACCAGTTAGATACACACTTAAATAAATTGCCAGAAGTAGCCAATTTGCTCAATTTACCTTTAACTCTGTTATTATTAATAATTAATGATATTTATCTTTGTGGAAACACTGATCATCTTAATGATTTCTCACAATAAATATATATAGAAACAGATAAATATCAATATGCAACACTTTATTTTTATATTTTCTCTAAGTGCACATTTTTCAAATTGAACATTTTCAAATGATCACTTCTAAGACAGTCTTGTGAAATCACAATATCCCATTTTAACTAGCTAGCCACTAACATTTTTTTTAACAAATCATGAATTACTTTGCACCATGTTTGTACAAATAATATCTCATGTAAAATACAAAAGTAAACTCTCAAAGTTTTAAATCATGTCACACTTTGAACTGGACACCAAATCTGTTATCTGTTTCTTTGTCAGTTAGTGGGAAGCCTGGCATTGCATGCTGCTAACCAGTGTGTTGTACTCTGGTGTGTAACTTGACACTGCAACTCTGAGTGAGTCTTGCAGATGTGCATCAGTGAGGCGTGTTCTGTGTTTGTTCTTGATGAAGTTCATGTCAGAAAAGGCTGATTCACAAAGATAAGATTTTTCCTCATTGTTTGCGGAACGTTCTTAATCTTTTGGACATATTTTCACAGCAATCTGGCCTTAAGCTTAATTATGATAAATGTAAAATGTTAAGGATCGGAAATCTAAAGGGAACGTCCTTTCGAATGGAATGCAAAGTGCCTGTTTTGTGGACAGATGGACCAGTTGACATACTTGGTGTTGTTGTCCCAGAAAATCTGGAAGATCTAGGCTCAGTAAATTATGATAATCGACTAAGAAAGCTGGACAAAATTATGCAATTATGGAAAGGGAAATCCCTAACCTTGTATGGTAAAATGTCTATTGCCAACTCGTTAATTATTCCTCAATTTACTTATTTGTTTTTGTCATTACCAGCTCCATCACAAAACTTTTTTAAGATTTATGAGCGGAGGGTCTTCGATTTTGTCTGGAACGGCAAACCAGAAAAGATTAAAAGAAAGGTTTTGTACAAAGAGTATGAATATGGGGGCCGGAACTTCTCAACCTTGAAGCTATGTGTCTGTCTTTAAAAGCATCAATTGTTCCAAAGATGTATTTAAACATTGAGTGGTACACAAATGTCCTGTTGGACAAAAAACATGTACTGTATCAAAAGAAATTGTATCCTTTTTTACAAGTGATCCCCTCCCAGAGAGTCTGCTGGGAAACATGGCGGGGTTCATAAAGGAAACAATCCACTCATAGTGGTGTTTTCAATTTTATGTGCCAGAAAAAAGAGACGATATTTTGCAGCAGTTAATATGGATGAACCCTAATATTGTAATAGATGGAAAGCCTTTCTTTTGGAAAAATGTGTTTGAAAGAGGAATCATTTTTGTCAATGATATTATCAATGAGAATGGTAAAATTATGAAGTATGATGAATTTAGAGCTATGTATGGTGATGCTTGCTCAAGCTTTTCATTTTATCAACTAACTGGAGTAATTGGGAAAAGATGGAAACAAATAATTAATTATGGAACTACTAAATTATTAGTTTGTAAACCTCTAATAAGAAATTCTAGTTGGCAAAAAGGAACTAAAATAAATAGAAAAATATATAATTTTTATTTAATAAAGAAATCTTTGAAGGCTGCCTCATACAACACAAATGGAAAATGGGAGGACTTTTTTGACTGCCCGTTGCCATGGGATGCCATATTCAAACTAATATATAAAACCACTATTGATGTGCAAAATCGTTATTTTCAAATTAAAATTATTTATAACTTCTTACCCACAGGGAAAATGTTAAAATTATGGAATATGACAGAGTCAGATGATTGCCGATTTTGTTGTCAGGAGCCTGAATCCACCCTGCATTTGTTTTGGTATTGTCATATTGTGTCTTTGTTTTGGGTGGAAGTTGAAAAAATGTGTTTAAGGATTGGTTTGTTTATGAAGCTTAATGTGGTTTCTGTTATTTTAGGAGAGTTCATTGACAATCATGATTTAGTCAATTTAATTATAGCACTCGGTAAAATGTTTATTTTTAAGGCCAAAAACAGATATTCACTTAGTATTACTTTCTTTAAAACATTTATTCAGTATTTTGTAACTTTAGAAAGTTACATGGTTGAAAACGATAATGATGCCAAAAAACATTAAAAAAAAGATGAGAAGTCCTCAAAGGCTTATTTTGAAAGTATAATTATGTTTATAGATTATATGATATCTGTTGTTGTGTTCCCTAATTTGAGTGACCTGGACATAATCTGGACTGTACATAAATGCTTATTTTGAAAATGTAATTTTGTTTATAAATTATATGCAATCTGTTGTGTTCCCTAATTTTTTTCTGTGTACATGAATGAAGGTGTGTGTTGCTGAGTCCGACTTGGACATTATCTGGACTAGGCCTGGTTTAAAAAACCCTTTAAACAAATCTAATTTCATTGACAACCTGGTCTGTTGAAGATAAGGCCCTTTTTAAAAAAAATAAAATAAGATAAATAAATAAAAAACATTTTCTTGGATAAAAAAGAAAGTAAAACAATATAAAAATAATTACATAAAACACAGTAATTAATGAAAATGTTAGTGGACCAGCAGCCTATACAATCATGTGTGCTTCAGGGACTGTGTCCCTTGCAGATGTGTTGTCTATGTTGTGGGAACCAGAATATTGGTAGCAGAAAGAAATAACCCCTTTTGTGTGAGTGGGTGTGGATGAGTGTGCATGGGGGGGGGGGGGGGGTTGTTTGGGTTGATGCACTGATTGAAAGTGTATCTTGTGTTTTTTCTATGTAGATTTAATTTAAAAAAAAAAAAAAAAAAAAAATTTTTTTTTTTTTAGAACAGGCCCGCGGGCGACTCATCTGGTCCTTACGGGCGACCTGGTGCCCGCGGGCACCGCGTTGGTGACCCCTGGTCTAAAGCTTAAGAAAAAAGTAACCACTTATAGTCTGGAAAATATGGTAATTCATTATTTATATTTTCATTTTGTAGATATATTTTATATTACCGGTATATAATTGTTAGTTATTTTCCAGTGTGAGCGTCTCAAAGGTGGCATTTTTTCTGAACTCTCAGTGCCATCCGATGTATTGTTATTGTCAATAGTGCTCTATCTACGTGAGTGTATGTGTGTTTTTTCTTTTTTTGATGTAAAGTTAAAGTACCAATGATTGTCACACACACTAGGTGTGGTGAAATTTGTCCTCTGTGTTTGACCCATCCCCTGGGAGGTGAGGGGAGCAGTGGGCAGCAGCGGTGGCCACGCCCGGGAATCATTTTTGGTGATTTAACCCCCAATTGGGCTCTGTACCGAGGATGTCGTTGTGGCTTGTACAGCCCTTTGAGACACTTGTGATTTAGGGCTATATAAATAAACATTGATTGATTGATTGAATTCCAACCCTTGATGCTGAGTGCCAAGCAGGGAGGTAATGGGTCCCATTTTTATAGTCTTTGGCGTGACTCAGCCGAGGTTTGAACTCACAACCTACCGATCTCAGAGCGGACACTCTAACCACTAGGCCACTGAGTAGGCACTTTATTTTGCAACTTGCCTGTGTATGAAAAGTGCTATATAAATAAAGTTGTATTTTATCATAAATACATTTGATCATGATAATAATTGTGAGGTTACAAATTAATTTTGATCTTCCCTACAAAAGAAACTGCTTTTTGTGTATTTTTGTGTTAATGTTACTAAAGGCATAAATTAGCCTTCCCTACTACACAATACTTATGTCATTAAAGGTATGTTTTGTGTTAGTCATACAAATACACAAAGTGTAGTGAAGTGAATTATGTTTATATAGCGCTTTTTTTTAGAGAGTCAAAACACTTTACATAGTGAAACCCATTGTCTACATTTAAACCAGTGTGGGTGACACTGGGAGCAGGGGGGTAAATTGTCTTATCCAAGGACTCAACGGTAGTGACTAGGATGGGGCTAGCTGGAATCGAAACTGTAACCCTTAAGTTGCTGACTCGGCCGCTCTATCAACTGAGCCACGCCGCCGTGTAATAACTTATCATTATTATATAACAAAGAAAATAACTACACATACCGTTTCTTGTTTTGGGACCTGGACCAAAACAGAGAGCAGCTGGTCAATATCAAGGAAAGGAGCTACAGCTTAGGGAAGGCAAAGGAAGAATATGTAAATCATGTTGGTATGCACCAAAGTCAGTGTGAAAACATGTGTTAGTTCCATACCATTCTTCAAACCGTAGAACAACTCTTCATTTTGCAGCATCTCCTGAATGGCGTCCAAGCGTGCGTTAATGGTGTCCACATCCACCAAAGGCTCCAGAATATTAGAGCGTAACCTTCTGGCTCCCCCCGGAGTTTTCGTGTGGTTAAGCACGCCTAAAAGAGTATGGTCGCTTCTGTGCACACACGCACACACACACACGTACACACACACACACACGCACATACATACAGAGTAAATATATAGCTGAAACAGTGTAAGGGTTACACCTGAGATGACGTTTCACCACTTGCTTTCTTACCTGTGGTCTTTGTTATTGACCACCAGCTCCATGTTTCTGGCTGATATAGAGTCGATCATGGCCGTCTGTTGGCTTCCTTTAAAGCTCACTTTAAGCGACTTGGCAGCGTACACAGAGTTCTGAATAAACTCCAAGTATTTCAGCAAAGCAGCTGCAGCTGCTAGGCAATAATATCTGCACAAAATGCCCATTTTGTAATAAAAAACTGTTTTCTTTTCTTTCACACATTATTGTCTTCAGTGGCATACTTGGCTTGAACTTCCATGACGACTGTGCTAAATTCTGGAGCACACAGCTGCTTGATGTACTCCATCCCTTTTTTCTCATTAAAATATTTTCTTTGGATTGCAGTAAAAGCAACACCCTGACAAACAAAATGTAAATATGTGCATTAATAACAGTATATTGACAGTTTTTTTAATGATATGTTTCGCATTAGCACCTGGAAGTTCTCTGTGATGAGGTTGAACAGCTTTGTCCCTTTTCCCTTTTCACTAGCAGTGTCTGGCATCAGTATCTCCATTGGCAACAAGATATGCACCATGGTTATAACCTGAATAAGTGTACAGCATAGCATAATTTCTTTACAGTTAATATGATATTTGTCATTGTTTAGGCTACCTTTGCATAGGTTCCAGTGTCTGAAAACTGAGACAGTACAAGCTCTGGACAGTTCAAGTTAAGACTGGCCATTCCAATCTCTCCCCTGGCCAAGCCACGCCCTTCAACCACTGCCACAATCACTGATGCAGCAGACGTTGTGGTTGAAGAGGAGCAACTGGTTGGGGCTAAAAGGCAAATTCAAGTGAGACAATGGGATGCAGCTGTTTAACTTTAGGCGCTTTAGTACCAGTGTAATCACAAAGTGGTGTCCGTGCAGTTTGTGCGGCCACTGCTGAACCTGGGGCCCTCCTGAGTTTTGGCATCCCTCCACGGCTGTGGAGGGAGGAGCTGTCTGATGTAGAGGCAAGGTGGGGTGGATTGGTGCTTACTAACTGGACACTGTTGGAGAACTGACCTTTGTCAAAAAAGGAGAAGAGGGTGTCTTTTAATGGGGAGCGGGGGCTAATGGGAGTCACTATTGTAGCCTTCAAAGCCCTCTAAAACAGTGTTTCTCAAATATTTTCTGTTACACCTCCCCCACAAGAAGAAGAAAATATTTTGCGCATCCCCACTCTCTAACGTGGCTATAAATAATATAATTTGTCTAAAAATGTTTTATAACTATATCTCTGCATAACAATGTAAGCTTATTAACCATAAAGGAAACAACACACCGGTCTTTCTTCGTCTCCCACCGTGTTTACAGTGAAGTCAAGTGCTACATATGCTTCATCATATGTTCCCAGAGGTCACACGCACCTCTCCCCGGCATTGCACCGCGCCCCCAGGGGGGCACAACCCCACTATTTGAGAAGGACTGCTCTAAAACAACTTAAAAACGCTCCATCAACGTTTTGTATGCACATTGCAAGTATACATATAATGCAGTAAGAGACACATTCATAAAAATATAAAATATGCACAATATATACCATATTTTGGTCAGTTTGAGCATTGCCAGAACTTGTTTCCTCTGTGCATTTATTCCCGTTTCCATAGCAGCACACTTCCGACTTCTGGCAACAAATGTGTGTTCCTACTTCCGGAAACAAACACTAGAGATGCTACCTCAGTAGAAGCATTTAAGTCCCATCTTAAAACTCATTTGTATACTCTAGCCTTTAAATAGACTCCCTTTTTAGACCAGTTGATCTGCCGTTTCTTTTCTCCTCTGCTCCCCTCTCCCTTATGGAGGGGGAGTTGCACAGGTCCGGTGGCCACGGATGAAGTGCTGGTTGACCAGAGTCGGGACCCGGGGTGGACCGCTAGCCTGTGCATCGGTTGGGGACATCTCTACGCTGCTGACCCGTCTCCGCTCGGGATGGTTCCTGCTGGCCCCACTATGGACTGGACTTTCGCTGATGTGTTGGATCCGTTGTGGACTGGACTTTCACAATATTATGTCAGACCCACTCGACATCCATTGCTTTCGGTCTCCCCTAGAGGGGCGGGGGGTTACCCACATATGCGGTCCTCTCCAAGGTTTCTCATAGTCATTCACATTGATGTCCCACTGGGGTGAGTTTTCCTTGCCCGTATGTGGGCTCTGTACCGAGGATGTCGTTGTGGCTTGTACAGCCCTTTGAGACACTTGTGATTTAGGGCTATATAAATAAACATTGATTGATTGACTGATTGATAGTGTGTTGTAATCATGGCAGACTCAGTAATAGACAACAAAGTCGACTAATTTTGAGAATTCACAACCTTATCTTTTTTAACCTGACTATACGGAGGATGAACCGTTGCTTAACAAAGCCAGCACAAAAAGAGGCTGAAAGATTGGAGCAGACGGAAGCTGAGAGAGATGAATTTTGCTACAGTATAGCCTGTCTAAATGCTAAATTTCATTTTCATTGGTGTTTTAGAAAAAGACAGTCGCTGACATTTTGTTCATTATTTCTACTCTTTATATTTTGACATTGAATAGTTGAATTATTTTGAAACATAAACAACATGACTGCAAGATATTTATTATTTCATGCTATGAATCACAAATGGCTATTCAGATAAAGGAAGTTAGCTAATAGAATAAACATTGTTTGTACTCTATGATTTTTAAATTAGTCTGATTTCTCAAATATATATTTTTTGTGTATTTTCACAGCTATGTGTGAAGTCCAAGTGTCCATGCACACTCTCTAATGCGACTATTGTTCATATGCCATGTGCCTCCCATACACCGGGGGGGGGGCGCATATTTAATTTTAGCGCGGTTAAATTAATTCCTTTTCCGGTTGACCTATTACATCACACTACGCATCTGCGGATCCTTACAACTTGTGATTTCCGCTGTAATATTGGCACAAGTTACAAATATTACGTCTGTAATGGCTATGTTGATGCTAAATAGCAGACAGTATCAAGTAATGATCTTGGATTCCGCTACGAACATGACGCTACTACCAAGAATGTATCAGGGCGGATGCAGGTCCGATGCAAAGAAAGACTGGCAGAAGAGTTTTTTCGAAATAACTTTCAGATGAAAATCACGGAAACAAAACTTTTGAATGTCTCGAAGTTCCACCATAAGGCTCTGTGGATTGATGAAAGGAGTTTCAAATCCAAAGAAAAAGGTTGTGTGAGTCCCGACTGATATCCAGAGGAAGGTTGCTATTGTTCTTGACTATCTTGCCATTTGTGCGGAAAGTTAAATATTTGGCTTGCACAAATGCAGCGCGAAAAGGGTTTGTGTACGCTTTAATATTCGCCTTTAATATACCTGCTTCATTATCTTTCATCTCATTCCTATTTCGTTCGGGAGTTAGAATTAAGCCGTCAATGTACATTTCCTTAGCTACCTTCTTAAATAAATCTCCCTTTCTTTTTTCTACCATCAATGCACTTCAAAATGTTATGTTAGACTTAGACTTAGACTTCCTTTTTATTGTCATTCAAATTTTTAACTTCACAGTACAGATAAGAACGAAATTTCGTTGCATTAGCTCATGGTAGTGCAGGATAAAAAAGCAATAAGGTGCAGATATAAATAAATAGATTACTGTACAGATAAATACATTGCACTTTTGCATATGCATCCACGTTTATGGATGTATGTTCTTTTAATTTGTAAAGCAAATGAAAAGTATCATCTTCATTACAATTGTTTCTACATTTTTAGTGAATGGTATCTGCTACCGGGTTGTATCTCGCATGATGAGACTGGCGCATGCTCAATACGAAGGGTCCTCTCGAGCCGCACACACCCCTTTGACAGACCTAGTTTCTAATCGCATGATCCAGGTGTGTTAGTCCGACTTTTCAAAAACCGAACAGGATCGGAATAAGGTGTTTCGATGGGCTATAGGTAGTGATTGGACCAAATGTGCAGAGGCTTCGAGGCGTGTGTCGAATAATGGAGAGAGCGTTTCCACGAAGCGCGTATCGAGGTTTGCTTCATTTAGAGGAGGAGCCAGAAATGATGACGTGTGAAGACACGTTGCCAAATTGTACCTTGTGACCGCTTCGGGACGCGGTTCAGATATGCTGGGAGATTCGACAACTCATAAACCGCCCAAGCTTCATTAAAAATGTGGGCTTTTGAAGAATAGAGAGAATATATATATATTTTTAATGGCATTAAAATCAAAGAAGGACAACAAACTGAATCCATACGACAATCTCAATATCCATGTAATGAATATTAAATTAACACCTTGTATCTGTAACGTCAACATAACTTTTGGTTCGCGCCTCCGCCTTTTATTCCACACGTAGGTTCGATTCTCGGCAACGTCAGTTGTCAAATGTGTTAATCACTGTAAACATTACATTTATTACAGTAACAAATTCTGTATTTATTATTTTAACCAGCTACCAGAAATCAATAGCTGGATGTTGGAGAGGTTTTGTCAAAAAAAAAAAAGAAAAAGTAATTGCCTAAAACCAAAAATAAAATTTAACTAATCCCCTCTGTTCTGTACATCTTTGTCCAAGTTATTGTCATCTTCCTCCTTATGCCATTTGCTTAAGGTGACAGAAAAACAATATACAATCTGCCCTATCATATAATTCTTAAAGGCCTACTGAAATTAGATTTTCTTATTTAAACGGGGATAGCAGATCCATTCTATGTGTCATACTTGATCATTTTGCGATATTGCCATATTTTTGCTGAAAGGATTTAGTAGAGAACATCGACGATAAAGTTTGCAACTTTTGGTCGCTGATAAAAAAGCCTTGCCTGTACCGGAAGTAGCGTGACGTCACAGGTTGTAGAGCTCCTCACATCTGCACATTGTTTACAATCATGGCCACAAGCAGCGAGAGCGATTCGGACAGAGAAAGCGACGATTTCCCCATTAATTTGAGCGAGGATGAAAGATTTGTGGATGAGCAAAGTGAGAGTGAAGGCCTAGAGGACAGTGGAAGCGATTCAGATAGGGAAGATGCTGTGAGAGGCGGGTGGGACCTAATATTCAGCTGGGAATGACTAAAACAGTAAATAAACACAAGACATATACTGTACATACTCTATTAGCCACAACACAACCAGGCTTATGTTTAATATGCCACAAATTAATCCTTCATAACAAACACCTCCCCCCTCCCGTCCATATAACCCGCCAATACAAATCAAACACCCGCACAACACACTCAATCCCACAGCCCAAAGTACCGTTCACCTCCGCAAAGTTCATACAGCACATATATTTCCCCAAAGTTACGTATGTGACATGCACATAGCGGCACGCACGTACAAGCAAGCGATCAAATGTTTGGAAGCCGCAGCTGCGTACTCACGGTAGCGCGTATCCAACTCAAAGTCCTCCTGGTAAGAGTCTCTGTTGTCCCATCTCCACAAGCATGCGTATCCAACTCAAAGTCCTCCTGGTAAGAGTCTCTGTTGTCCCAGGCCAATGGTAAGCTTGACTGTCATCGTTTGGGAATGTAAACAGTGAAACACCGGCTACGTGTTTGTGTTGCTGCAGCCGGCCGCTAATACACCGCTTCCCACCTACAGCTTTCTTCTTTGCTATCTCCATTGTTCATTAAACAAATTGCAAAAGATTCACCAACACAGATGTCCAGAATACTGTGGCATTTTGCGATGAAAACAGACAACTTAATAGCTGGCCACAATGGTGTCCCAAAATGTCTGCTACAATCCGTGACGTCACGCGCAAACGTCATCATACCGAGACGTTTTCAGCAGGATATTTTGCGGGAGATATAAAATTGCACTTTACTAATCTAACCCGGCCGTATTGGCATGTGTTGCAATGTTAAGATTTCCTCATTGATATATAAACTATCAGACTGCGTGGTCGGTAGTAGTGGGTTTCAGTAGGCCAGGGGTCGGCAACCCGCGGCTCCGGAGCCGTATGCGGCTCTTTGACCACTCTGATGCGGCTCAGCTGCATACTTCCCGACGCTCCCGGTTTTCCCTGGAGTTTTACGGACGTCAGTGCCTCTCCTAGAAATCTCCCAGGGCTAATATACTCCGATATTCACCCTAACAATTAAATTAAGAGTGTACCCTAGCAGCACTGCAATGATTATCCTCTATAACCTTTATAAATATCATGCCAGCACAGCCACATTTTGTATGGAGCTTCTGCTTGCTAACGTAAGAGACAGCAAGGCATACTTGGTCAACAGTCACACAGCTTACACTGACGGTGGCCGTTTAAAACAATTTTAAAACTGTTACGTTACAAATATGCGCCACACTGTTAACCCACACCAAAAAAGAAAAAAGAAAACATTTCTGGAGAACCTCAGCACCATAACACAACATAACCACAACACAGCAAATACCCAGAATCCCATGCAGCCAGTCTACATTATACACCCCCGCTACCACCAAACCCCCCCCCCCCCCGCCCCCCCTCCCTCCGTGCGTCGGTTGAGGTGGGCGGGGTTTGGTGGTAGGGAGGGTGGGGGGTACACCGGAAGAGTTAGGGCTGCATGGGATTCTGGGTGTTTGTTTTGTTCGCGGATGTTCTCCAGAAATGTGTTTGTCATTCTTTTTTGGTGTGGGTTCACAGTGTGGCGCATATTTGTAACGTAACAGTGTTAAAGTTGTTATATACGACCACCGTCAGTGTAAGCTGTGTGTCTGTTGAACAAGTATGCCTTGCTGTCACTTACGTGTGCATTGTGCATGCTGAAGCTGCATTCAACATGTGGCCGAGCAGGTACGCTGTTGGAGCAGGCTGTAGAGGGCGCTAAAGGCAGTACCATCACGCCCTGGAACTCGGGAATCTCCCGGATAAATTGAGAGGGTTGGCAAGTATGACGCTATCAGGCGCAATCGCGGGTTGCACTATCATTAAATTTTTATATTAAGGTGTGGGACCCCTGGTTAAAACATAGCACAAAGCAAAAAAAGCTTTGTATGCAGTGTTATTTCATTTTACATTTTCAAAGGAGTTTTGTGGCTCCCATTGTTTTCTTTAATTTGTGAAACTTGTCAAAATGGCTCTTTGAGTGGTAAAGGTTGCCGACCCCTGCAGTAGGCCTTTAATGTTGGCAAAATACAAACACATATACACTACATATATAACACATAAAACACATTTTATTATACTTTGTTGGTTAACCTGGCAAAACAATTTTGTCAAACATTTATTGTGATTCATTGTCATTTCCAAGAGCCATAGTAGACGCAACATTTCCATGCATCACACATTATGTGGTTAACATGCAGCTGTTTGTAATTATACTTTTGACCAGCAGGTGGAGTCTTGTGCCGAAGCATGCGCTAAAGCTTTGACAAATTCTCGAACCTATGGCTCAAGTGGTTCAATGCCTAATGAGGCTTCATCTGACCATCACGTGCTGTAGGTGTCATGATCCGTTGCACGGGTCATGTTTTGTTTAGTTTGATATTTCCTTAGTTGTGGGTTAATTCTGTTTCAGCACCCTTGTTTGTGTTTTTAGTTGTCATGGGTGCTGATTTTTGTCACCTGCCTCTGATTAGTGGTCAGGACGCTCACCTGCTCTCGGTCACTCATCAGAGAGTTATTTATTCCTGCCTTGCACCATACTATGCCTGGCAGTGTTGTTCGCAACATGCAACATTTACGCTTGGTGTTTATTTGGATATGAGTTTAGAATGACTAGTTTCTTGCTCCGTTTTTGGCTAGTCTATTGCTAAGCTTTGCCATAGCTTCTTGTGCCATCTGCACATTTTACTTTTTTCACATCCTTTGCCCTGTTATTTTAATAAATCAACTTTCTTACCTGCACACTGCTTCCAGACGTCCTTCTGCATCTTGGGGAAAATACCACTGTTGTAACTTATGGGTTATATAGTTCATGTGTAATGATCATTCCTAATTTGCATGTTTGATTTAATTGCTGATAAATTGATCTATTAATATTTACAGCTAAAAAGAGTTAAAAGGGAATAGATTTGAATTATACATGTATTTGATATTGATTATTTGAGAAACACTGACATTGAATTGAGTTGTTTCTACTCAATAGCCTAACAAAGGGTAAACTAAAAGACTGCATGTTCCACAATGCATTGCGGCAAACCGGATGTTAGAAAGACCGGGAGCAGGTGCATTGTGGTTGTTGAGATGAGAATTACGAGTTTACGGGTGATGAATGAATGACAGATAACAACATATAAGGATCGTTTTGTACCGTTTGTATCCCCATTTTTTTCTTATATAAAGTTCAACTTTATTACACATTTCGACGTCCTGTCCAATACTTTGACCGTAGTTAATCTACATTTTTTGGTGCCAAAAAACCCGGAAAAAGATGAGCAAGGGAGAAGCTAAAGCCGCTGCTCAGATGACAGAAGAGGAACGTAGGACCGAAATGGAAAGAATGAGAAGAAAACTGGGTGCAATCAGAGGTACTACGACGCGTCTTTTGAACCAGATAGACGGAGAAATGACCAAGCCAGATCCGGACATTGATCATTTGAGTACTTTATTGGACATGTTGTCCGCGAAGGAGGACAGTCTATTTGAGTTGGACAATGCAATTGAACTGCTCACAGCGTTGGATGACTTGGAGCACGAGATCGAAAACACGGAGGACTATAAACAACGTGTCATCTCGTATAAGAGCCGCGCGCAGCGCATGGTGAAGAAAAAAGAGGATGAAAACCAGCGGCAACAAGCATCAACGCAGCAGAGGGTGAGCGACGCTAACTCGGCCAACTCATTAGCATACAGACAGTCTGTGAAGCTACCGAAATTGATTATTGATAAATACAATGGCGATGTCAGTAAATGGCAGGAGTTTTGGAGCCAGTATGAGACTGCTATTCACACAAATGATGCATTGTGCAAACGTGAGAAGTTTACCTACCTGAAAACGTACCTCACAGGAACAGCTGCAAAGGCAGTAGCAGGACTTATACTTACAGATGCTAATTATGACAGTGCTATCACATTATTGAAAAGCAGATTTGGAAGGAAAGATCTGGTGATCAGTGCTCACATGTCAAGGCTGCTGAATCTAACTCCTGTGAAGAAATCCTCTGATGTGCATGCATTAAGGCAGCTATATGATGAATGTGAAATTCAAATTAGGAGCTTGGAGTCACTGGGTGTAGTGTCAGACACTTATGGAAGCCTACTATGCCCAATTTTAATGAAGATGATTCCAGATGACATAGCTCTTGAATATAGCCGTCAGAGGGGAGATGATGATGAATGGAAGGTTGATGAAATAGTCAAATTCCTACAGAAGGAGGTTCAGAGCAGGGAAAGAGCACTGCAAATGACAACGTCATACACCCAAAAAGAACACAAACCAGAAAGTAAGCCATGGAAGCAGTTATGCTCATCCAATGGCACAAAAATGAACAGACCCAGCATGCAATCTGCTGCTGCACTGCACACAGTCAGCCAGAAGACACACAACTGTATATTCTGTGACAGTGCAGAACACAAATCTGAGCATTGCCCTACTAACAGCATTCCTCAACGCAAAGAAAAGATCAAGAAAATGGGAAGATGTTTTGTGTGTCTGGGACAGAAACACATTGCAAAAACATGCAAAGTGAAGGATGCAGCATGTGAAAAATGTGGAAGGAGGCATCACATTGCTGTGTGCACCGGTGAGAAAAGTGAGGTGCAGCCCCCCAATGTTAAAGAAGAGGCTGTTGTTTCCTCAGTTATTCCTCACTCAGCGAAGATTAAACAAGATGGACAGAACACTGTGCTGCTACAAACTGCTAAGGCATGGGTAGGAGGCCCATTAGGCAGAAAAATGGCTCGCTGTTTACTCGATGGAGGGAGTCAGAGAAGCTTCATCCATGAAAACCTTGTGAAGAGCCTGAACTTACCAGTAATAAGACAAGAGACACTCACTCTTCACACATTTGGCTCCTCTGTCCCCACAATGTCACAACGCAACACAGTGGAAGTCAAATTGGAGAATGTCTGGGACAACCAGCAAAGAATTGAAATTGAGGCCTTAGAAACACCTCAGGTGTGCTCAGCTGTGATGAAAGTTCCCGGTGACCAGATTCAACATGAGCTCAAGAAAAAAGGACTACAATTAGCAGACTTCCCAGATGATCCTGAGCTATCTGTCCTGATAGGAGCAGACTACTATTGGCAAATTGTCTCAGGAAGAGTGGGGCGACTGACAGAGACATTAGTTGCACTAGAGAGCACATTTGGATGGTCTGTGCAGGGACCAGTGTGCATGTCAAGTGTCGCTGAGGCAACCTGCATGTTCATTCCACTTGAAGAGGACACACTTGTTTCCAAGCAACTAAGTGCATTCTGGGAAATTGAGTCTCTGGGCATCACAAGTGAAAACACACAGAACCCAGCAGAAGAAAAGGCTCTGCAGATGTTTGAGAGAACAACAACTTTCAAAGATGGACGATATCACGTAGAGTTGCCATGGAAACCAGACAAAGCAGCGCTCCAAGACAACTACAGAGTTGCTAAAAAACGATTTGAAGGTCTGAAGAAAAGACTGAAGAAGGATGTTACATTCTACAGCAGATACAATGAAGTAGTGGAGGACTATTTACAGCAGAACATTGCAGAGGATGTGCCAAAAAACAATGCAAGTACAGACAACGTGAAATACTACTTACCTCACCACGCAGTACTCAGAGAAGACAAAGTGACCACAAAGCTGAGAGTGGTGTTTAATGCGTCGTCTCATGAAGATGGCAGTCCATCCCTCAATGACTGTCTGCTCACAGGACCAAACCTGAATCCAGATCTCCTCAGTGTCCTCATTAAATTCTGAAAAAATGAAATCGCCTTTATGTCAGACATAAAAAAGGCTTTCTTGCAGATCTCCATAGTGGAGAAAGACAGAGATGCAGTGAGATTTCTGTGGCTCACAGGCCCACCAAGCGGAGAAGAGGATGGAGAGCTGCGTGTTCTGCGGATGACTAGAGTGGTGTTTGGGGCCTCCCCAAGTCCATTCCTACTTGCAGCTACAATCAGAAAACACATAAAACAATATGAAACAAAACAACCATAGGTTGTAGAGACACTAAGAGAGTCACTTTACGTCAATGATTTCATTGCAAGCGCACACAGTGTTGAAGAGGCCTACCATGTGACAGCAACTGCAACCCAAATGCTGTCAATCGCAGGCATGGACCTCTGCAAGTGGATGACCAACTCTCATGAGCTGGAGAAGAAATGGAAGGAGGGCACAACAGACCACACACCGGCATCGGAGACACACGGAGCTGTGCTCAAGGTGTTGGGCCTAGTGTGGAGACCAAAACCAGATGACTTCACCTTTGACCTCAGACCGCTATTGAGCATCTTAAAAGAAAAGAAGAACACAAAGAGAAGTGTTCTACAGTCAGATGCACGCGTCTATGACCCACTCGGGTTCCTGACACCTTTCACAGTCAGAATCAAGTGCATGTTTCAAGAAATGTGGGAGAGAGGACTCTCCTGGGACGAAGAGCTACCACCTGACCTGACTCAAGAATGGCAACAGTGGTGTTCAGAACTGCCCCAGCTACACCAGCTCGCCATACCAAGGTGGTATCGAACAGACATGCAGCCAGATAATAAAAATGCCCTAACACTACATGTGTTCTGCGACGCAAGTGAAAGAGCCTACAGTGCTGCAGCCTACCTACAAGGTGAATCGTCAGATGGAGAACCTATAATGAGCCTAGTCGTTTCCAAATCCAGGGTGGCTCCTCTCAAGAAAATGACACTGACACGCCTGGAGCTCATGGGAGCTGTGATTGGAGCGAGACTAGCCAACAACTTGATGATGACTCTAAAATTGGAACCAAATCAGATAAGAATGTGGACAGACTCTATGATTACACTGCATTGGATTTGCAGCTCAGCTCAGAAGTGGAAACAGTTTGTTGCAAACAGAGTGACCGAGATCCAGTCATTGACCAACCCTGAGAGATGGTCACACATCCCAGGGAAGATAAGTCCAGCTGACCTCCCCACAAGAGGACAAAGTGTTGAAGGGCTGATACAGAACCACCTATGGTGGAACGGGCCCAGCGTTCTGACATCAACTGATCAGTCAGAGGAGACTGAAAATGACAATGTTCCAGACAAGGTGAATGCAGAACTAAGGTCCAGCCAACAGATCACTGTGCAGCTCGCTGCAAATGATACAGACCCCACTGAACCGGTGTTAGAACTGGAAAGATACAGCAAGCTGAAGAGAGTTCTCAGAGTGACAGCCTGGATAAAGAGATTCATAGCCAATGCTCAAACAAAATCAAAGAAAAAAGGAGAACTAACTGCTGACGAGTTCTTCAAGACAGAGATCACTCGAAGATGGAAGTACAGACGTAGACTCACGACCAGCTTCTGGAACGCCTGGCGTAAGGATTACTTACTGGACTTGAAGTCAGCACACCGCTGTGACACACCGACACCCACCCCACTAAAAGTGGGTGACGTTGTACTCATTGGAGAGGACAACACCCCCAGACAAACCTGGAAACTGGGAAGAATCACATAACTGTTTACCGGCCGAGATGGACTTGTCAGGTCGTGCATAGTCCGCACTCCCTCAGGGACTTTGCTAAGAAGACCTATTCAGTTACTGTACTGTCTTGAGATTTAGATGAACGTAGTTCATGGGGGGAGGATGTTGTAACTTATGGGTTATATAGTTCATGTGTAATGATCATTCCTAATTTGCATGTTTGATTTAATTGCTGATAAATTGATCTATTAATATTTACAGCTAAAAATAGTTAAAAGGGAATTGATTTGAATTATACATGTATTTGATATTGATTATTTGAGAAACACTGACATTGAATTGAGTTGTTTCTACTCAATAGCCTAACAAAGGGTAAACTAAAAGACTGCATGTTCCACAATGCATTGCGGCAAACCGGATGTTAGAAAGACCGGGAGCAGGTGCATTGTGGTTGTTGAGATGAGAATTACGAGTTTACGGGTGATGAATGAATGACAGATAACAACATATAAGGATCGTTTTGTACCGTTTGTATCCCCATTTTTTTCTTATATAAAGTTCAACTTTATTACACATTTCGACGTCCTGTCCAATACTTTGACCGTAGTTAATCTACAACCACCTCAAAATAATGCGACCCCGATGTGACATTAGGAGGCTTATTTAGAGCCAACAATTTGAGAAATCAGACTAATTTAGTGCATGGACACATACTGACTGCTACAAGGGTAATGTGACCCTGTCCTCAGTAGTCTTGTAGAGAGCAAAGTTGTCTCGCCCACCTCATTTGTCATTAATATGCATTTTTTTATTGCTTTATCAGTGGTGTGCCATCAGGGCCAGCAAGGCCTTCTCTGCTGGCCTAACATAACAAGAAATCATGATCATAATTAAAGATACAATTATTTTTTCATTTACTTTCCCTTAATATCTAAAATTATTCATGGGGCGGTATAGCTCGATTGGTAGAGCGGCCGTGCCAGCAACTTGAGGGTTGCAGGTTCGATCCCCACTTCCGCCATCCTAGTCACTGCCGTTGTGTCCTTGGGCAAGACACTTTACCCACCTGCTCCCAGTGCCACCCACACTGGTTTAAATGTAACTTAGATATTGGGTTTCACTATGTAAAGCGCTTTGAGTCACTAGAGAAAAGCGCTATATAAATATACTTCACTTCACATATTCTCTTCATGTCATATTATGCTCATTCTAGTGCTGTGGTTTTTGGTTTTAGTTTGTATCCAATCAGAATTCAGCTAGCTTGTGTTGCCATGGTGTACGAAATCTGCCAGACGCCTTCAGAATCAACAATGCAGGTGTCCGTGCACTGTCAGTGAACGGGGACATACAGTGATAGACAGTTACGATTAGGGATAATACTCGAAACCGGTTTTCCCGGTTGTTCGATAAGAAAAGAACCGAGTCCTCGGACTCAAATACCTTTTTGAGAATCGGTACCCGTTATCGAGACCACTATAGTAAAGAAAAAGAGTTGGTTCTTTATTCGAATCCCTCGGAACGAATCCCGTCCCGACCAGAAATGCCCCTTGAGACATCACAAGAAATTACGTCACGTAGCTCAGTCATTAGGCGCAGATAGGGAAAGCAGGAAAAACAATGGACCGCGCTCCAAGGTGTAATAAAGTTCAAAACAAAAGGTATAATCCAATGAATAACTTTACTGAGAGATTTGAACAGGGTACAAACACATGACGAACACTGTTACGACCAACCGGAAACATAGCAACCAGGCTAGCAACGCACCTCCTTTACGGCAGCTGTCGCAACGTTCTTAAAGCAACCGCAGCACATACATATTTATGACATCTCCTTTTTTTAACTTTTGTTTTTCTTTCCTTGTAAACAAAACAAAATCACTCTGTATATGTGTTGTCTGTCTAATTATAAATAATGCAGACGAGACGTGTTGGCTGAGTCCTTGACATTTACTTTCACAGCGTGCCCATAAACTCATTCTTAGCTGCCGGTGGCAACATGCAACAACACTTTTTGGGGCTACCAACCATGCTTGTCACTCCCGTTGCATGCTGGGTAGTGTAGTTGTTATTTTCCCTAGCTCAGGGGTCGGCAACCCAAAATGTTGAAAGAGCCATATTGGAGCAAAAATACAAAAACAAATCTGTCTGGAGCCGCAACAAATTAGAAGCCATATTACATACAGATAGTGTGTCATGAGATATACATTGAATTGAGATGACTTAAAGGAAACTAAATGAGCTCAAATATAGCTACAAATGAGGCATAATGATGCAATATGTACATATAGCTAGGCTAAATAGCATGTTAGCATCGATTAGCTTGCAGTCATGCAGTGACCAAATATGTCTGATTAGCACTCCACACAAGTCAATAACATCAACAAAACTCACCTTTGTGTATTCACGCACAACGTTAACAGTTTGGTGGACAAAATGAGACAGAAAAAGAAGTGGCATAAAACACGTCCTAGGAAGTCGGAGAAAGTTATACATGGAAACAAACTAAAGGTGAGTTCAAGGACCGCCAAAATTAGTAGGACAAAACGGTGCTCGCCAAATACTCGAATCAGTGAAGCATGTTTAATACAAACAGTGTGCTTTATAACAATTAGGGAGGTTTGTGTCATGTTTGTCCTCCCACAGAAACCATACTAAAACAAAAAAAAAAGGTTTTTTTCCCCCTCATCTTTTTCCATTTTTCATACATTTTTGAAAAAGCTTCAGAGAGCCACTAGGGCGGCGCTAAAGAGCCACATGCGGCTCTAGAGCCGCGGGTTGCCGACCCCTGCCCTAGCTCATAACATCACATCTTTCCCCCTATAAAGAAAGATTTTAACTCAATAATGTATTTCTTTTTTTAGCTTTAACTTTTCATTTTTTAGCATTGTAACCACATTTGCAAACAACTTTTCTCTTCATAGAATTTTCTTTCAATAAAGAAATAAAGTGCAAAAATGTCAAAGCATCATAACAAACAGTTATGTCAAATAGCAGCAGAAGTGCACTTTTTGGAGAGCTGTATTATTTTAAGTTTGCCCAAGGGACTGATTTTATTTAACACTATATTATTATTTATACACCTATAGTGATCACAGAGACAGGTTGTTTTTGTGTTACTGTATATATTTGTTTTTCTGAAAAATCCCACTTAATATACTTTGGGTAACAACAGTCAATATTTTTATTTTTTTTTTATTTTTTTTTAGGGGGGTAGCAGTCAATATTTATTTATTTATTAGATTTTATTTTTTTCTTATATAATAAAAGTGAGCTTTTGTCAAACCAAATATTGTGTGTTTTTTTCCATATACAACAACCTATCTGGACTCGATAAGAGAATCGATAAGGAATCGGTTCGATAAGAGGATTTGATTATAAGCTCGAACTCGATAATTTCTTATCAAACATCATCCCTAGTTACGATAGCCAATCAGATCACTAGTTGTTGTCAGTAAGGCCTTCTAGATGGCCTCACGTTGAACGTGACATTTACCCGTCCTGTAATTGGATACGCGGATGAATTAGAGCAGTGTTTTTCAACCACTGTGCCGCGGCACACTAGTGTGCCGTGAGATACAGTCTGATGTGCCGTGGGAGATGATCTAATTTCACCTATTCGGGTTAAAAATATTTTTTGCAAACCAGTAATTATAGTCTGCAAATTATGTGTTGTTGTTGAGTGTCGGTGCTGTCTAGAGATCGGCAGAGTAACCGTGTAATACTCTTCCATATCAGTAGGTGGCAGCCTGTAGCTAATTGCTTTGTAGATGTCGGAAACGGCGGGAGGCAGTGTGCAGGTAAAAAGGTGTCTAATACTTAAACTACAAATAAACAAAAGGTGAGTGCCCCTAAAAAAAGGCATTGAAGCTTAGGGAAGGCTATGCAGAACAAAACTAAAACTGAACTGGCTACAAAGTAAACAAAAACAGAATGCTGGACGACAACAAAGACTTACTGTGGAGCAAAGACGGCGTCCGCAATGTACATCCGAACATGACATGACAATCCACAATGTCCCCACGAAAAAGGATAAAAACAACTGAAATATTCTTGATTGCTAAAACAAAGTAGATGGGGGAAATATCGCTCAAAGGAAGACAGGAAACTGCTACAGGAAAATACGAAAAAAAGAGAAAAAGCCACCAAAATAGGAGCCCAAGACAAGAACTAAAACACTACACACAGGAAAACAGCAAAAAACTCAAAATAAGTCAGGGCGTGATGTGACAGGTGGTGACAGTACACTTACTTTGAGACAAGCGCTATAGTGATGCATGCTTGGTTATGGTTTAAAGTCATATCCAACAATTGCGACAACGACTTTTTACTGTCAACTGAGTTTCGTTTTTTTAATGAGTTCTGCTGATGGTGTGCCTCCGGATTTTTTCAATGAAAAAAATGCGCCTTGGCTCAAAAAAGGTTGAAAAACACTGAATTTGAGAACACATACAGTTGAGAGACAGTTGCCATAGCTAATCAGATCACAAGTTGTTGACAGTAGCTGTTCTGTTACAACTAAAAGTTGTAAACTGTTGTTGTTAAAGTGTGTCATGCTTGTCATTAAATTAACATTGTTACATGTGTATTTGTCGCCATCATGTGGTCAGGGCAGTTAATATATCTTTGAGAAGTGTGTACATTGAATCAAACTTTATTGACCGGAAGTTGCACAAGCCAAGCAGAGAAATGTACGGTATGTTTTAACTGCTGATGCGTTTTAATTTATTTTTAAATGCGCCAAAAAATAACCCCGTTGTGTACACTGTTAATGTGATTCAATACACAGTAGGGTGTAAATGTGTTCCTGTATAGTATTTCCCCAGCAATGATCATGTGGAGACATCAATTATGGTATTTTGAGAGGTAATCATTGAAGTCGGACATCACTGAAGGCCTAGGTGGGAAACGCACGGCCCGCCACTGTGCTTTATGCACGTAAACTATAAATATTCACTATAAAACGGGTTTTGTGTTAACATGTGTGGGTGTCTGGAACAGATTAAATTCATTTACATGATGTCCTATAGGAAAAACAAGTCAGTTTTCTACAGACCCTTTGAAATGGGTTAATACCAAAAACCGAGGTATCACTAAAATTACCTGGTGCTGGGCGAGGTCGTGATGGACCACTGCTCGAACGAGTACTGCCTCCATCCGAGCTTGAAGCTGATACTGGGTTGAAAGAAGTGGTTTCATTCAACGCAATTGTGTCAACTGGAGTAACTTCACAAGTCTGTTCATGTTCTGAAGTGTCACTAGTTGCTATCTCTTCTGTGCTGCTACGAAACATCGTAAATGTCAAATTTTCTCAGTATATTATATATATTTCCCAGGTTGTTGGTTCAGCTGCGCATAATTACATTCTCAAACGTTAATATGCAATTAAAGACACGTACAACGGAGACTTTTGTTAGCTAAAAAGCTAACAGCCGCCATGACATCTGGCGCTCGCATCTGCGCATGCTCGTCAAATATGAAATTAAAAATATTAGAGAATTTTGTGAGTTTATCATGACCTACATTATATACTGTAATTAATCCCCCCCACACCTCTCGCCAAATAACAAAAAACAAAAAAACAGAACACGCCACGTTATAGCAAACATGATGACACGGCAAAAACACAGACATTCTGTCCCATTTAACGCGTAGCACTCTTATTTTGAAAATACCAAATACCAACTTCCATTTTCTCGCCGGCTGGACTAACATGGCGGCGTATGGCGACCACAACAACTATTTTGTGAGAGAAATTGAGAAACACGACGGCTCCGTCTTGAAGGTTAATCAGTGTCATATGGGGGACGTTGGTTGCGTGGTTTGGGATGCCGCCATTGTTCTTGCTAAGTATTTAGAGACGAAACTATTTCACGAACCATCTTTAGGAGTTAACTTGTGGGCTGGTCGAAGAGTGGTGGAGTTAGGGGCAGGCACTGGGGTGGTGGGATTGATGGCAGCAACACTCGGGTGAGTTAATAAGATAATACAATTATACGCCTTACTTTTGTGTATTAGTTTACCCACCTTACACATACTTCGTGTTTTTCTGAATTGATTACTACAGCGCTCATGTTAGTGTGACAGACTTGGAGGATCTACAGAGCCTCCTGAACATCAACATCCAAGACAACCACACACTCATCCATAATGGATCCATAACTGCCAAGGTACTAAAATGGTTTGTACTAATATATTTTATATTTAATATGGTAGAGTTTGTCTCTGACCCCAAAGTGGGGCCCGCAGGCCAAATTTGACGCGCCGTGTTATTTCGTTTGGCCCGTCAAATGGTGGCTACCAAATTGAATACATATTCATACTGGCCCCTGTTTGATTGATTGATTGAGACTTTTATTAGTAGATTGCACAGTACAGTACATATTCCGTACAATTGACCACTAAATGGTAACACCCAAATAAGTTTTTCAATTCAACTTGTTTAAGTCGGGGTCCACGTTAATCAATTCATGGTATAAATATATACTTTCAGCATAGTACAGTCATCACACAAGTTAATCATCATCAGAGTATATACATTAAATTATTTACATTATTTACAATCCGGGTGGTGGGATGTGAAGTGAAGTAAATTATATTTATATAGCGCTTTTCTCTAGTGACTCAAAGCGCTGTTACATAGTAAAACCCAATATCTAAGTTACATTTAAACCAGTGTGGGTGGCACTGGGAGCAGGTTGGTAAAGTGTCTTGCCCAAGGACACAACGACAGTGACTAGGATGGCGGAAGCGGGGATCGAACCTGGAACCCTGAAGTTGCTGGCACGGCCACTGTACCAACCGAGCTATACCGGGTGTGGGGGGGGGGTTGTTTAGGTTTGGTTGATATCAGCACTTCAGTCATCAACAATAATATCATCTGAGAAATGGACATTGAAACAGTGTAGGTCTGACTTCGTAGGATATGTACAGCGAGCGGTGAACATAGTGAGCTCAGAAAGCATAAGAACAAGTATATACATTTGATTATTTACATTTGATTATTTACAATCCTGGGAGGTGGGATGTGGTGGGGAGAGGGTGTTAGTCTAGGGTTGTAGTTGCCTGAAGGTGTTCTTTTAGTGTCAAGCTGCACAGTCATTGATGGCATGTTCGCAAGGCTACACTGAAAAACGTCAGTAGGTTTTACTGTAAAAACTTGGCAGCGCAGTCACCAGATATTTACTGCAAAATCATCAGTAGTACAATTTTTCCATTTACAGTAATGCACTGTAAAAACAAGGACTGTAGATTGTACAGTAGCAGCTCGGTCGCCAGATGTTTGTGGTAAAAATAACAGTGGTACTGTTTTTCATTTCATAGTAATACGAGTGTGAATGTTGTCTGTCTGTGTTGGCCCTGTGATGAGGTGGCGACTTGTCCTGGGTTTACCCCGCCTACCGCCGAATGCAGCTGAGATAGGCTCCAGCACCCCCCGCGACCCTGAAAGGGACAAGCGGTAGAAAAATGGATGGATGGCACTGTAAAAAATGGCCATAGATTTTACGGTAAAAAAAAATTGGCAGCTCAATCACCAGAATTTAACATAAAAACAACAGTGGTACCGTTTTTCAATTCACAGTAAATTGATGTAAAACCCACTATAAATATAATGTTAAAATTCTGGTGACTGAGCTACCATTTTTTAAAATTGTAAAATATATAGATTTTTTTTACAGAATGTTAGGGGACTATCAACAAAAAAAAGCACGTATAGTCGCCGAGAGGCTGAACGGGGTAAACATTTGTACCCGCCAGACGGCCTGGCATGTCCAAAAAGGATTTCTTCAATGTTGTTGCATTTTAAATATTTATTTTGCTTGAAACAATAGTGAAAATAACTTCCCAAACTTAACGTGTCTATTAATACATTTTATCAAACTGAATGTGCTCTATCAAATTAAATGTGTTCTATCAAAGTGCTCTAAATACAGTCAGCAAGGTATGACATCTCCTGTCACCCTCTCACTTCCTCAACAGCTGATATTACTACTGCTGATGTACTACACTCCACGTGACTCACAAACCCACCAATCACCAAATGACAAGCCAATTAGTCAACACAAGAGAATACACCACAAATAATATAAGTAACCTTAGCTGGCACCTACACAGGGTAACTAGTTTTGTTTGAATTTGAGACCCCTGCTCTACAGTAAAGTTGTGATTTCTGACGCTCTATGGAAAATAATAATCTTGGTTGCCATACTTTGCCCACGTACTATAATGAAAACCTAAACACTTCCAAATTTAGCATCCTCCATATGTCTAATCTGTCCGGGTAAAGGTTGAAAGCGATCAGATAAAATATCTAGGAAGAACTGATTACAGAACAACACCTAGAATTGGCGAAAAACTGCAGAAAATGACTGTTTTGAATCTTTTGAGGTCAAAAATGCACATAAACGATGCAGAGTTGCATGTTAATTGAATTACGCACACAACTTATATTTAAATATGCCGGTATGAGGCTAAATTCCTCACTGGTGGTGCTGTTTGGCCCAAAAACTATTGGCAGATTTTCACTTTTGGAGGCAAACGTTTGGGCACCACTGATCTATAGGGTTTATATCTGCACTGCATGTACAACACATTGTATATTCTGTCCACATGTGTTAGTTAGAGATTTGTTTTCCAGGGGTGAAGATGTATCTGATTTCCTGCCGTTTCCTGACTATGTCCTTCTGGCAGATTGCATTTATTACGAGCAGGTAGGGTTATATTTAGACTGACATTTCCCTCAGTTTCACTATATCCACAATCCGTCATCAATAACTTAAATTTCTGCACAGTCGATTGCTCCATTGACAGAGACCTTGAAACTGCTTGCTGGACCAGAGACCTGCATCATCTGTTGCTACGAGCAACGCACTGAGGGCATCAACCCAAAAGTGGAAAGGCAGTTTTTTGAGGTGAGAAAAAGCGTAACTATGTTTTGTATCGCTGAATATATGAATGTAAAAATTTATATTTTTCCATTGGTCCTATTGGTCACTGTGGTCCTTTATTTTTGTCCTATAGTTGCTGCAACAAAGTTTCCATTGGGAAGAAATCCCTTTGAGCAAACAAGACCAAGAGTTTAGTAGTCCAGACATCCACATTCTGCACATCCAAAAAAATGAAAGCTTGTAAGATGACATTTGTGTATGAATGAAAAATCAAGTAGATTTCAGTAAATAGCTAATTATTTGGGTGCTGTGTTTAACATATTTTATAATTATCTGCAAGATAATAATAATAAAAAATAAGTGGTGATAGTTTGATTGGCAACACAAAAAATTGGCCCTAGTGTGTGAATGTGAGTGTGAATGTTGTCTGTCTATCTGTGTTGGCCCTGTGACGAGGTGGCGACTTGTCCAGGGTGTACCCCGCCTTCCGCCCGAATGCAGCTGAGATTGGCTCCAGCACCCCCCGCAACCTCGAAAGGGACAAGTGGTAGAAAATGGATGGATGGAAGTCATGTGAGTGATTTCCACTACAGTCAAAGCACTGCCTGGTTTGAACACATGGGGGTGCTAAAGGCCACAAAAATACAAAGGGGTATATTTTAGTTATTTGAACGCTTGCAATAAACTGCAATTTTATGAGTCAGAAATGTATTATTTGTTGCATGATTGCAGTCTGTCACGTGACTACCAGGATTAGCTTCTGTGATTATAAGCTATAGTCACATAAGAACTACAGTCTTCTACTTAAATATGTACTCCAATATTTATTTGCTTAAGCGTATGCCAACTCTCGTGCCAGTGCTGCTGCCCGTCTTTTTTCCTCCGCGTAAGGGAAATTATTTTATAGGCGTAAACCATGAAGTACGCCACACACTCCCACAGGCATGCAAGGGCCTCTTGCAGTCAGTCATGCGGCTTACTGTGTGCAATGCTGCACTTTAATGCAACAACCAATATGGCCCCCAAACTGTTGTCGCAATTAATACTAAAGAGAATTCAATGCGGCAATACTGGTCTGTATGCACAGCCTGCTCACATGACCACCTGTGTGAAGTTGCCCCCCGCTCCCCCCATTGCAAATATTAAGAAACCACTGCCGTCTGTGCTGGTTTGTGCCGTAATATTTTTCGTTTGTGTTGTTAATCACAAAATGATTCCCGAGCGCGGCCACCGCTGCTGCTCACAGCTCCCCTCACCTCTCAGGGGGTGACCATGGGGATGGGTCACATGCAGAGGATAATTTCACCACACATAGTGTGTGTGTGACTATCGTTGGGATTTTAACTTTACTTAAAGTTTTAAGGTAATTTTTAACCGTGTTCAAATCCCACCAAACTTATCCTAAATGTGATGTGCGGATGGATGCTGAAAAGTCAATACCACAAATGTGTGTGAATAATAAAATGTTAATAGCATTTAGGCCTGCAGTGACTAATCGAATAAATTGATTAATTATATTTTAAGAAGATTTGATTCATATTGTGTTGCTTTGATTAAGTGTTTAATGAGTCTAACTCATAACATTTTATGAAATCCAAACCACATGGGGTACCCGGAACTAAAAATATGTGAAATTTGTTTTAGCACAGCCACTGCAAAGGAGTGCACATGAGAACGGTGGTGTGTGTGGGCCGTGATCGTTTTTTTTATTTTTATTAATGCACGTGTGAAATTTCAATGTTGATTAGGGATGTGCGATATATCTGGTTTTCTTTCCGATCCGATACCGAGTAAAATTCTGGCGAGTATTGGCGATACCGATCTGATACCAATACTTTGTGCAAATATACCTAATGTGTCTGTTAAATAAAAAATAAAAAAAAGTTTTTCAAGTGTTGCTGCTCTTGGGGAATCAATACACAATTTAAAACGAAACAATATTAAATCACAGGGTGAAACAAATTATGGCATTATTCTGCATTGAATGTGTTACCTTATTTATATTCATCTTTACTGTACAGTATGTAGTGTCTCCAAATAGCCCACGATAAAATGATACATACACTTGTTTTATAATGCGAAGTGACTCAGTTTAATAGCCAGTAATTTTATTGCTTGTGCATTACTTATTAACCTAGGCTAAGAGTGTCCGCCCTGAGATCGGTAGGTTGTGAGTTTAAACCCCGGCCGAGTCATACCAAAGACTATAAAAATGGGACCCATTACCTCCCTGCTTGGCACTCAGCATCAAGGGTTGGAATTGGGGGTTAAATCACCAAAAATGATTCCCGGGCGCGGCCACCGCTGCTGCCCACTGCTCCCCTCACCTCTCAGGGTGTGATCAAGGATGATGGGTCAAATGCAGAGAATCATTTCGCCAAATGTGTGTGACAATCATTGGTACTTTAACTTTAACTTAACTAAAGAAAAAGTAGTCCCCACCAATCGTGTTTAATTTAGACAAAATCTCAATGATTTAGTTACTTTACACTGTCTTCCTGGTAATGGTATACATTATCTTAAATAGCTAAAGTATCAAATGTACTGATGTTTTGATTTGAGAATTGATATTATGGCAGAAAGATCTGGTATTGGCGGTATCAATGTTTTAGTATAGATCCCCACATCACTAATGTTGATTTGTATTTATCAGAAAAAGAATGAAGGTCATAGTAATAAATGTTTTGTTTATTTCAATTACTTTTCCCTACAATACGCATTGAGACCAGAAATGTTTTATCCGATTAATCGATAAATTACTAAAAATTATTGATTGCTGCAGTTAATAAAGCCATGAAAGGTCTACTGAAATGAATTTTTTAAATTTAAACGGGGATAGCAGATCCATTCTATGTGTCATACTTGATAATTTTGCGATATTGCCATATTTTTGCTGAAAGGATTTAGTAGAGAACATCGATGATAAAGTTCGCAACTTTTGGTCGCTGATAAAAAAAGCCTTGCCTGTACCGGAAGTAGCATGACGTCACAGGTTGAAAGGCTCCTCACATTTCCCCATTGTTTACAATGCAGCGAGAGCGATTCGGACCGAGAAAGCGACGATTACCCCATTAATTTGAGCGAGGATGAAAGATTCGTGGATGAGGAACGTGAGAGTGAAGGGACTAGAATGCAGTGCAGGACGTATCTTTTTTTGCTCTGATTGAACTTAAGTACAAGGGTTCATTGGATTCCACACTTTCTCCTTTTTCTATTGTGGATCACGGATTTGTATTTTAAACCACCTCAGATACTATATCCTCTTGAAAATGAGAGTCGAGAACGCGAAATGGACATTCACAGTGACTTTTATCTCCACGACAATACATCGGCGAAACACTTTAGCTACGGAGCGAACGTGATAGCATCGGCTTAAATGCAGATAGAAACAAAAGAAATAAACCCCTGACTGGAAGGATAGACAGAAAATCAACAATACTATTAAACCATGGACATGTAACTACATGGTTAATGCTATCCAGGCTGGCGAAGCTTAACAATGCTGTTGCTAACGACACCATTGAAGCTAACTTAGCAACGGGACCTCACAGAGCTATGCTAAAAGCATTAGCTATCCACCTACGCCAGCCCTCATCTGCTCATCAACACCCGTGCTCACCTGCGTTCCAGTGATCGACGGAGCGACGAAAGACTTCACCCGATCATAGATGCAGTCGGCGGCCCGGAGACGGAGGAAGTCAAGGTGAGGTCGGCGGCTAGCGCGTCTGCTATCCATCTCAAGTCCTCCTGGTTGTGTTGCTGTAGTCCGCCGCTAATACACCGATCTCACCTACAACTTTCTTCTTTGCAGTCTTCATTGTTATTTAAACAAATTGCAAAAGATTCACCAACACAGATGTCCAGAATACTGTGGAATTTTGAGATGAAAACAGAGCTTTTTGTATTGTATTCAATGGTGTACCAATACTTCCGTTTCAAACGATTGACGTCACGCGCATACGTCATCATGCATAGACGTTTTCAACCGGAAGTTTAGCGGGAAATTTAAAATTGCACTTTATAAGTTAACCCGGCCATATTGGCATGTGTTGCAATGTTAAGATTTCATCATTGATATATAAACTATCAGACTGCGTGGTCGGTAGTAGTGGGTTTCAGTAGGCCTTTAAAGCCCAAATGTATTTTTGACAGCACCAACATTAGGGACAAGTTTGGTGAGATTTGGATAGTGGTGGGGTGTGGGGCTGGGTGGTCAGAAAATGTATTTTTCAATGACTTAAAAACAGTTGGTTTGCTTGTATGCATGTATTACCTCTAGACCCTGACTACTCTTTTTTATATTGGCGTCAATGCCTTACACCAAGGGTACCCAAACATTAATTTTCCGAGCAAATGTGATACATAGATTTTTGCATGTCAGCTTTATGTTTTTAGCAGGGTTGCTTGACAAAAATCGGACAGATAATTATGGGCTCAATATGAATAATCATGACGACATACCGATTAATCAGATAACTCATAAATGAGCAAATCAATCGCTCCTTTTCTCTTGTGCGCGTGTTGCAAACTTCCCCTGAGCTTATTGTAAACAAGCATGGCATTGATCATGTAGGACTTCTTCACTGTTTCAGAAAAAGACATTCCGTGTGCTTTTTACACCAAATGTTCTGCAAACATTCCGTGAGGAGAAAAAAACCCCATCACACTTCAACACGTCACACCACCTGAAACGCCAGCATTGTTACTTTAGTGTTTTGAAAGGCTACAAAGACGCCTGCTCTGCAAAATAAGTTTCCACAAAGCCAGCTGCAAAACAGGTTTGCACAAACTATTGTAAGTTATCCATATCGGCCTTGAAAAGCTGGAAGTTATTGGTATTGACTTGAAAAAATAAGTCTTGCATCGTCCATCAGTAGTATTTAGCGTCAACGTTTCAAATGTTTTTGTTACTTTACACCTATGTGCTCTATTAATGTATTTGTTAAATAATATTGTATTAGTATAGTATTTATATGACCACTTTGGACACCCCTGCCATAATGTACACTGACAAGTGGGTACAAAGCTGTAGCCAGTCAGTGTACATTTAACACCTTCCAAGCTTGCACTAATGGTTTAAGTATGATCCATTGGCTCTGATAATATGTTTATGTAACCCACAGGAATTAATGAGTCCCTAAACATATCATGGGGGATCATTTATCAATTAGGGAATATTGTTCTGCAAACCTATTGCACAACTCTCGGTGAAATTATTTAGAATCTGGCATTTCCCTGATAAATTCAAGTTAAAGTACCAATGATTGTCACACACACTCTAGGTGTGGCAAAATTATTCTCTGCATTTGACCCATCACCCTTGATCACCCGCTGGGAGGTGAGGGGAGCAGTGGGGAGCAGTGGGCAGCAGCGGTGGTTTGATTTTTAGTGATTTAACCTCCAATTCCAACCCTTAACGCTGAGTGCCAAGCAGGGAGGTAATGGGTCCCAATATGTCCTGATGTCTATAAATAATTTCCAGCAGTGTTGTGATAGTCTTTGCTAATTGGGTGAGCACTACCGGGGAATACGGCGACTCAGGCTCTCAGCAAATAAGGGCAGCTTTTAGGCATGTGTGTGTTAGTGGTTGTGTTGTTATTACACACACTCTCTACTCTAAACACACTGAACATGTGCGGTACATGCAGTCTGCCAACTGGTGCTGTCAGCTGAAAGAATTTAGAAGAATAAATTGGAATTTACCAGCACACCCCAAGTCTTTATGAATAACTCAAGAACATGGAGTGAAATAAACTAATTCATTGTTGAATTGGGGGTTCTTTTGTGCAGCATCGCTGCATAGATGCATGTAAGTTACTGTATACTGTATATATAAACCTGTTATAGAGATACAGTAGTACCTGTTTACAAATAGTATGTTACATCCCTTGCACATTTACATTTCTGTTATGATTGCACAATATAATAATGGATTAGATTTATATAGCACTTTATATAGCCCATAATTAATATCAGAGGTGGGACCAAGTCATTGCTTTGCAAGTCACAAGTAAGTCTCAAGTCTTTGCCCTCAAGTCTCGAGTCAAGTCCCGAGTCAAGACAGGAAAGTCCCGAGTCAAGTCCAAAGTCAAGACTGGAAAGTCTCAAGTCAAGTCACAGTCCTGCATTTTGAGTTTCGAGTCCTTTCAAGTCCTTTTAACCACAGATTAATATTTTTACACAGATTGTGTATGCTTTTAAACCGCTGTATTTATTTATTAAAACAAGTGCATTTGAAATAGCAGGGGAAAAAAAGTACTGACATAGCAATTCATAATAGCACTATTAACCAGTCATTTTAATAGTTTAAACAATTTTAAACATTTAACTCATTCCTTCACAGAATAAACACATTTGCAAAAACAAGTGCAACTGTACTTATTTGTACAAAAGTGTTAACATTGTATTTCCATGGCATATTGCATTGTAACTAGTTCCACAGCAGTTTCTATCCTGTTCTTACCTTATCTCATTGATCTCATCTCATACTGTATGTGTATTTATGTGTGCATACACATGAAAAACATAACAAATACATGAACATAACAATGAACAGAGTTGTACTTTTTAGATGTCAGGGCCCTATGCAATATCTACACATATTCTTAATATAGTAATACATTTTAACTGACCTTTATTTGACTATGTTTGTCTTTTTGTAGGTGGCTAAAATATGCGGTGCTGCTGACCGCCGTCTAACGTTATGTTACTGTGTGTGATACATTGATTAACGTAACGTTATGTCTAGGTACCTCATGCAACCCTGCTTAAAAAAATCACTTGACAAAAAGTATGAATAAGGTAGCAAACTGCAGTGGACGCAACATATTGCCGTGTTTGCAATGACGTTATAACCACAGACATCTTATAAGTAGATGCAGTATTGGTTGCTGTCACGTGAGCAATTTGCATCTTGAAGTGGTGATGAGGAGCCGGCGAGCAGCCTAAACTGACAGTTGACAGGTAGAAAACAAAGATGCCGGGCTGGTGTTCAGCGTTTTCCTGATCAAATGAGCGGACTGTTGAAAATACGAATCGGGGGATTACTTTTCACAAGTAAGATTTAACATTAATGTACTATTGGTTGTATTTTATGAAAATAACATTACCACAGAGTTGAGAAGGAGCAAAGATCTTCAATATTTGTATGTGAAAATCACAAATAAATCTTCTGGGGGAGGATGACGCCCCTACAGGGGTTTGGTTTACAAACTTTCAGCCCCACCTAAAACAAAATTCACCAGCCGCCACTGATTATGATGCATTCTCATTTTAGGCAAAATATAAGACAATACTTTCTTAACAGTATAATTGTAACCAGGAATAAGTCTTCAAGTAACAATATTCAAATACTAACATTGTTGGGTAAAACAGCATTTGATTTTATTCTGAATCCAGTGA
>NC_084733.1:76353788-76501288 GCF_033978785.1 Entelurus aequoreus | reverse complement strand
TGTAACAGTGTTAAAGTTGTTTAACACGCCACCCTCAGTGTGACCTGTATGGCTGTTGACCAAGTATGCCTTGCATTCACTTGTGTGAGTGAAAAGCCGTAGGTATTATGTGAATAGACCGGCACGCAAAGGCAGTGCCTTTAAGGTTTATTGGCGCTCTGTACTTCTCTACGTCCGTGTACCACTCCGTACAGCGGCGTTTTAAAAAGTCATGAATGTAACTTTTTGAAACCGATACCGATCATTTCCGAACCGATACCGATCATTTCCGATACAACATTTTAAAGCATCTATCGGCCGATAATATCGGCAGCCCGATGTTATCGGACATCTCTAATAAACAAGTTAGGTTAGGTATGTACGATTGGTGTTGACATGATATCAGTAAGCTTATGTAATGTGTGCATGCAGTGGATTACAGCCAAGATGTGTCCATCACTTCTGGTTTTAAAACAACACATCAGGGTTAATACAGAGTGCAGATGTAGCCTGAGGCCCGACAAGAACAAACACGGTCCCCTGCCGACCGCAGGGAATTGAATGGGGTCCAAGACGAACACCGAAACGTGGGCACACGCTCGCGGGGAAGAAAGTGATGAGCGAGAAGTGACAGATCAAGACGACAATCGTCACTGAACCGAACCCGCATTTGTAACAAATGATGTTCATCACATAAGCAAAGACCCCAAAATAGTCCTGGTGTAATGGACTTTAATTCATAAATCAGAGCCGGCACATATTTATAGAGCAATATATTAGGGGTCCTCGGTGTTAAGTAGTTTCTGTCTGAAGACGTATGGGAAAGAATTCTGCTCTGTTGACCTGCTGTGCTGTTTTGGCAGAGCTCTGCATTTTTTACTTGAGTTCTAAATAACATCCTCACCATCTTGATCATACATGAACCTGACTCTTTAAAATGTGTTTTCTTTAAAGGGGACCTATTCTGCAAAACCAACCTTTCTTACATATTAGTACCTGTCTTCGCGTATTTTGGGATCTGCATGATGTGAAGTGCAACCATGGAGGCAAGGCGGAGATATTTATATTTATTCTACACTGTAAAAAAAAAAAAATCTGTAAAAAAACGGTCATCTACTGGCAGCTACGGCTGCCAAACGAAAACCATAAAATTAAAGTAAAACATTGTAAACCAAATAATGATCAAAAACATTATATTTACAGACATTTTCATGAAACGTTTTGCGGAAAAATATCGTAATTTTACAGATTTTTACTAAATTATTAAGATCAACCACCTTTAATAAAGTGACGATGCAAACAGTTCTGCAGAAAAATACCTTTATTCTACAGAGTTTTTCCAAATTATTATGATCAAACACCTTTAATGAAGTGACAATGCTGGCAGTTCCACAGAAAAATACCATTATTTTACAGATTTTTTCTGAATTGTTAAGATCAACCACCTTTAATAAAGTGACGATGCAAACAGTTCTGCAGAAAAATACCTTTATTCTACAGCAAGGGTGTCAAACTCTGGCCCGCGGGCCAAATTCAACACTGTTAGAAATATACGCCCCACTGTGAACCCACACCAAACAAGAATGACAAACACATTTCGGGAGAACATCCGCAGCATAACACAACATAAACACAACAGAACAAATACCCAGAACCCTTTGTAGCACTAACTCTTCCGGGACGCTACAAGGTGTGTGTGTATGGGGGGTTTGGTGGTAGCCGGGGTGTATTTTCATTGTTGTTATTTTATTTTCAAATTTATTATTAGCCTGTGGAAAAAGTTTATTTTGATATTTACCTCAGAAGGCTGCACATAGAAAAGAGGCATTCAATTTGTATTTACATTTTATTTGATATGCCATTGATATTTTTTAATTATTATTATTATTATTATTTGAAACTCGATTTTGCATGTCACTATAAAGTTATATAAGCCTTGCTTGTTCAATATTCAATGCAAAACTTGTTTGGGTCTCTATTAAAAGGTTAATTTGCACTGTAAAAAAAAATCCTATTTTTATGGTTAATTTACTCTAAATTTCTACTGTAATTTGTCTATTTTTTTTAAATAGTTTATAAAACTGTAGAATGGAAGACGTTATCTGCAAATAAACAATCCGCCTGTTATTTTAAGTAATATGCCAGTAATGACAAACTATGTATATTTCAATTTTTTTACAGAAAAATACCAAATTAATTATACATAGCATTTTCTGTTTTCTTAAATTACTTTCAAATTCATGTAAAATTACGATATTTTTCCGCAAAACGTTTCATGAAAATTTCTGTAAATATGTTTTTGATCATCATTTGGTTTACAATGTTTTACTTTAATTTTATGGTTTAAGTTTGGCAGCCGTAGCTGCCAGTAAATGACCGTTTTTTTTACAGAATTTAATTACCATCATATTACAGAGAAAAATGTTAAATTGTTAGTATGAGCATAAACCTTTATATAACAGGCTACATATATTTTTCAACTTGAATGTAAAAATACACATAAATATAAAAAAAATAAGATTTACCTTAAAATTACATATACAACTGTTAGATTGTTAGTATGGACATAGACTTTTATATAACAAGTTACATATTTAATGAAAGATAATTACTGTAATTTTACATGAATTTGAAAGTAATTTAAGAAAACAGAAAATGCTATGTACAATTAATTTGGTATTTTTCTGTAAAAAAAATATACATAGTTTGTCATTACTGGCATATTACTTAAAATAACAGGCAGATTGTTTATTTACAGATAATGTCTTCAATTATACAGTTTTATAAACTATTTAAAAAAAATAGAAAAATTACAGTAGAAATTTAGAGTAAATTAACCATAAAAATAGGATTTTTTTTTACAGTGTACTCAAAATTGCCCCATTTGTGACGTCAATGGCTGTCACCAAATATGGTAGAAATTTCCCCCAAAAAATCTTTGCGCGAGTCCGCCATTGTAGTCCGCTCTGTAGTTAACAAGCTACCCTCTTTTTCTAATACAAAGTAGCGTATAGTTTGAACTTATATCTGTCAGTAGACTTCATAAGGAAGCAATAACAACTACAACATGGCTGACGGAGAGAAGACACTGTCGAAGTGGAGGCACGTAAATAAGACCCGCCCACAAAACATCCTGAATGCGATCTGTAAAACATAATCTATGCAACATTTGGACCAAATAAGCACCATTACATGTTATGTAGCCCAAAAGGAAGTGTTTTAAATCATAATATGACCCCTTTGAAGGGTAAATGCACTTTTTTTTTTTTTCTTCAATTTTGCCTGTCGTTCACAATCATTATGAGAGACAAGAACACATGTCTTTTTTGGGGTTGGAAAACGTTTGGAAAATGTGACTTCAAACTTCAAAACCCTCCATCAACGTTTTATATACACACTGCAAGTCTATATATAATGTAGTAACAGCCACCTTCATAACAATATGTAATATGTTCAATATTTACCGTATTTTGATCATTTTAATCAAAATGACTGACTGACTTCCTCCACGCATTGATTTCCATTTCTATAGCAGCGCACTTCAGACTTCCGGCAACAAATGTGTGTTCCTACTTCCGGAAACAAACGCAAGTGTCTGTTCTAATCATGGCAGATTCGGTAACAAACAACAAAGACAACTATTTTTGGACAAATGAGGATTCACGACCTAATATTTTTGAAGCTGAATATACTGAGGATGGACTGCTGGTTATAGAAGTGAGCATGAAGAAGAGGCTGAAACGTTGGAGCAGACGGAAGCCGAGAGAGTGAGGAGGAAAGTGACTCGAAGCTGTAAAATGTGGAATTTGAAGCCATGCTATTTCGACATAAATGGAGTGCTTACCCAAATAAACCGGAAAAAAAATGTCCCCGACCAACTGGACCAAACTGACAACTATCCATCGAGTGAGTCACACTTTAACATTAATCATGATACACGCAGCACGTCATGCATGTTAGTATGTATCATGACAGACAGCATATGCTGTCTAGCTAGCTGAGTACAAACAAAACATGAAATGTGGGCTAATACTTTACAGATACTGTGATATGATTGTTCATGTTTTACACTCATCGCAGTGTTGTGCATTGCAAACTCAAACGTGTTTCGGGCTGACATAGAAGCTAAAGCTAAAGTATTGTTGACGTTTTTTGACTGCATTGTCAAAGTGATTTAGAAGTAGAACTGATTGCTCCCATTAGCTGCATTGCTAGCCACCAAGAACAAGCCAATTTTTACATGTAAGACTGCAAAAAAAAAAAAATAAAATAAAAATGTTGTCTTCTTTTCTCATAATGATTGTGCATGATAGGCAAAATTTCCCAAAAAAGGCAGTTCCCCTTTTCCAGTACAGATTTGAAGTAATGATTCGGTCAAAATAGCACACATTGTGGCTTTAACCTTTTAAAAGATGCATGAGCATGGATTTTTAGTAGCCCAAAAAATCCCCCTCCTGACAAAGACTTTCTGAGAATCATTCCCACCAAACACGTTTTGGAGCGTTTTTTTGTTTTTTGTTTTTTTTTGTCATGTCATGAGTGAGCCATTAAATAAAGTTTGTGTGGTTTGGGTGGTCAAAAGTGCAGAGAACATGCCGGGACATGACTGCGCTGTAAACCAATGGAATCATGCCTTCAACTACGCACAGTGATAACAGTCTCACAGGAAAAAAAAAATCATGCATATTTTACATGGAGATCTATTATCTGTTTATCATTTCAGTAGACAATCAAACATATTCATTCAGAGGTGATAAGGTTTGATGTAATTACAGTGGAATCTGAACCCTGGCCTGAAACTTTCACAATTTGTAAGGAAAAAAAAACTAAACAAAATGAACTACTATCATGCATGACTGGAGAGTAATGAGGGAAATGTGATGACAACCATAGAACTGGGACATGTGTTAATTGTGTTGCAGTTAAAAATAAATACACAATGTAGTTTCTATCTTGACTTATTCAAATACAGTTAAGGCAAAATTCCGGAATTTGACTAAAATGAAGAGAAAACAAATATTTAACGATAAAGGCAAAGATGAACAAATGTGATGATAACCATAGATCTGGAAATGGCCCTGATTGCGACACAAGACAGCATCACACGTGACTATGCTCAGTACATCAATATTTAAACTACAAGTAAATACATCATTTATAACTTATTTTTACACTTCAAACGTTAGATCCCTGGTACGGATCCAACTGATGTTTTTTTTGTTTTTTGTTTTTACTTCGGGGGCATTTCCCACTCAAATATTAACACTAAATTAATAATCTTACTCTTCAATAATTTCCTCTAATCTACTTACAGTTTGAAACCTTGCCAAATGATATGAACCCGTGTGTTAATCACAAAAATATTATTTAACACATAAACCTTAGTATTAGGTCAGCCTGATTAGAAGGACTAACCAAATCTACTGCATAAGAAGGGGCTCGCATATAAATGATGAAAAATACATAAATATATGAATTATGTTGTGCTAAACTAAATAAACTATATTAATAATGAATACATTTAAATAATACAATTAAAATGCAGCTTCAATACTTAAGTTATAATTTTTGCACTTGAGATATTTCTCTATGACATTAGCTCCAGACTTCTTCTGTTTGTTTGATATTGTCATTACTGCCACAAGTGGTGCGAAAGTGTATTACAGCTGAGTACCGAGGCGCAAGCACCCCTTTGAGGGCTACAAAAAATCTCAGTTTCTCAGCTGTGGTTCGTAAGGAAATATGGATACTTAGTTGTAATACACTTTTCCACCACTTGTGGCAGTAATGACAATATCAAACAAACAGAAGAAGTCTGGAGCTCAAGTCATGGAGTAGTTTCATAAGCGCAAAAAATATGACTAAACTGATGAAACTGTAATTTAATTTGAACTAATTTCATTGACAGTTAGATAAGAAACAAATTTATTGTTATTTATGATTAATTTTGTGTTAATTAATTAATTAAATTAAATTAATTAATGCAAAATGTTGCACTACATATTTATGTGATATATTTTTCATAATTGTTATTAATTAGCCCTTTGTGCAGTGTATTTGGTTAGTATTTATTTTTCTAATCAGCCTGACCTAAGCCTATGGTTTACGTGCTAAATAAATAATATTTTTGGGATTAAAACATAGTTTCATATCATCAAGTAGGTTAGATATTATTATTAAATACCATTAAAATCAAGAGTAAGATTACTAATTTAATGATAATATTGGAGTGGGTCAAAAAGGTTAGGATCCCCTGGGCTGACCTACATTAATTAAAAAAAGGTATTTATACATTTACATCTTAACATTTGTGTTATAAGTGGCGAAGCAAATTAGGGGTGCGTGATAAATATCAGACCATCAACTGAAGCGCTGATATGAGGAACTATGGCATCACACCGTGTAATCTGGTAACATTGCAAAATAGCTCTGAATGGATAATTCTTTTTAAAACGCTGCACTGAGGCGAAATTACCCATACTGTACTCTAGAGGGTTTAGAGTGAACAAATCAAACGCTCCTTTTCTCATGCGTGCTTTATTGTAAACCCGTCGTAAAGTCCCCCGAGCTCATTGTAAACAAACATGCTGTCGATAGTTATAGTATATAATTAATAATGAATATATTTGGATATTAAGAGTATGTGAAAATTCGACTCCTATCTTGTTTACTTCTGTGACGACCTCCTTAAAATTTGGTAATCAATCAGAAATATCAAGCAGCTAAAACGCGCCACACATGGATAAGTGTGGAGAGTGTTTTGCACCATGCCTTGTAATGGTTTTAAATGTGTGTCATTTTGATTTTTTTATGGTGCACAAACATTTATTATAATATCCACAAAGTTCAGTGAGCAGGTTGTGTTATGTGTGACCATGTCTGTTGACATTTTGTGTCTGTTGGATTTTCTTTTTTTCCCCACCATGACTAGGGAAGGTTGCTTGCATTAGGTCTTACAAGTAAATGCTGTGCGTAGTTCTGTTCAGAGCTTAATAAAAGGTCATAGATCTCAAATACTCACGATGACCACTAATTGGGGACATAAGAGCCGCATCAAAATTGTCAGACTATCAAATTTAACGCAATCTCACTGTGGGCGATCAACCTTATTAAACTAATGACGTCCCGTGGGCCAAATTAAAGAAGTTGACATGCCGCACTTTGCCCGCGGGCCGTAGTTTGGACACCCCTAAATTAAACTACCATTTTCCAATTGTATTAACAATCTGCAAAGTATGTGAAATTGTCGTCTAGACATCGCAAAATGGCACAAATTCAGGCACCCATTTTGAATATTCCGCTCCGAAAACCTTCAGTAATTTCCATCAGTATAGTAACGCTTCTGCACTCTGACCATATTATTAGATCAGTTGTACTGGAAATATGCAAACATTCACAATAACACATATGCTTGGCTTTTTTTATGCATTCGAAATCGTGAATAAATAGCTTAACAAAGTGAAAAAACAGATGGAGGGTCCTTTTTTGCGCCCAATATACTCTCTAAAAACATCCAGACACCACCAAAAATACTTAATTTACATGTCATGACCTGAAATTTAACCAAATATGAGCGATAGTGTTATTATAAGCGCTAGCGCAAACTGACTATTTAGCGGTGCATTGATAGCAGTGAGCTAATGCTAGCTCACACTGCTATTGTTGACACACTGAGCCAGCGGCTGCTTCCGCTTCGTCTCAAACTTGCTAAAAGTAAGTTCTAGATTATAATCCATGCATCTCTCATCTGCTAGTCGACAAATGTGGCCATGGACCGAGAGGTTGGTCAATCTTGAAATCCCCCGAGATGACGAAAAGGACACAAAAATACCGTATCTGCGGCAACATTTTTTTAACCCTTTGTGAGGATGGGGATTGAATCTTCTGTGAGTGTCCCGTCGGTCGAGATTGGAAATATTACAGTAAGTGATTGTTTTATTATGGTTTAAAATGGTCAGTTTAGCACTTAGCATTGCTGCTAATGCTATAGTGTTTCAATAAAGCTGCATTCATCACTCGGCTTCTAAAACGTATTCCTCATCCTCTTTGTGTTCGGGCTCAAAAATATAAGATTTTGGATCATAATTGTCCCCAAAATAATCACTGTTGGCTCTCATTGCATTGTTGTTGATGGGGAGGGGATCTGTGGTTCCTAACTCTACGTCACGGATTACGTGATTGGCTTGCTCATTAACTCTCAAAATGGCTCGGGAATCTCCGTGAGATCGATACTATTTTGATCATATCTATTTAATCGCAAACTTTGCAAGTCTTTTGGTGTCATAAATCAGATAGTAGCTTCAATGTAGAGGCAACATGTTTTTTCCACTCTACTGGTACTCTAAAGCAGTTCATCTTCCTGGGGCACGCTTTATCAGTATCACGCTTCAAACCAAACGTGCTAATTGTAGCCATTAATCCTGACTTCATTTTAATTTAAAAAAAGCACAAATTGTTTTATTAATATTTGATTTGGACGTTGAAGTGTTTTATGTATTACTTGAATTTATTATTGTTTATTGAGGTTTTTTTTTTCTTTTTTTTGTCACTATTAAAGGATTCAAATCGGTCAGAAACATTACGTTTATTTTTTAATTGATGCATTTGAAATATTTTCCATCACAGACTAAGAAACAATGTTTGTTGTGTATTGATCCATATTTCTTTCTTTTCGGGTTTTCTTTAATGTTAATAAGGATACAGTGTTATGCAGAGGTGTACTTACAACAATTTTATAGACAAATGATACTATTTATAGTATCGCGGCGGCGAAGTGGGGTGAGAAGCACTGCTTTTAAGGCAATGGAACCATGTGATTACTCCCAGCCAATCAGGAAATATGTGCTGAGAACAAAAAACAAAAAAAATGTTGACGCCTGCGATCAGTGATGAATGACATTTAAGATCGATACAGATAATAGACAGACCGATAATCATACACAGAAATAGTACAGCAGTTAATATACACCAAAAAAATACAGCACTTTTTGTTTTTATTGCTGACTCAGCACATGGCCCCAAACTTTCCTACCCGCTTGCTAAGACACAGCACTTAAATGAGATTTATGGAAAAATTCTCCTCTTCCTCCTTCCTATTTTCACTTACTTCTGCATAATCCCAGCCGAGTCATACCAAAGACTATAAAAATGGGACCCATAACCTCCCTGCTTGGCACTCAGCAACAAAGGGTTGGAGTTGGGGGTTAAATCACCAAAATGATTCCCGGGCGCGGCGCCGCTGCTGCCCACTGCTCCCCAAGGGGATGGGGACAAATGCAGAGGACAAATTTCGCCACATCTAGTGAGTGTGTGACAATCATTGGTACTTTAATCTTAATCTTAATCTTAATCTTAAAATTTGCAGTCAGTTTTACTGGGTCATCGTGCATGCATGTATGGCGTGTCCATGAATGAATATGCAAAAGATATGCAGATTATCAGAACGGCAACGACACGGGAAGGAGAAAATGCAAATAAAATTATTTAGCACACACAGTGGGATTTATCAAGACTGACATTGTTCTGCGGCCGCTGGTTTGCCACTTTACAGTATTTAGCAAGTCCAGAAAGGACAGCGAGAAAGGAGATGAACATATAGAGACTGTCAAAAATAAAAATGATTAGACGGATCGTGTTTTCAGCAATATAATTTTATAATATGACCTTTTTTTCTTTTTTTAAATACAGGGTGTCAAACTCGTTTTTATTGGGGACGGCGTGGCGAAGTTGGTAGAGTGGCCGTGCCAGCAATCGGAGGGTTGCTGGTTACTGGGGTTCAATCCCCACCTTCTACCATCCTAGTCACGTCCGTTGTGTCCTTGGGCAAGACACTTCACCCTTGCTCCTGATGGCTGCTGGTTAGCGCTTTGCATGGCAGCTCCCGCCATCAATGTGTGTGTGAATGGATGAATGTGGAAATACTGTCAAAGCGCTTTGAGTACCTTGAAGGTAGAAACGCGCTATACAAGTACAACCCATTTATCATTTATTTATAGGCGCTAAGTTGAAAAGCCAGCATCTGTGATGGTATGGGGGTGTATTAGTGCCCAAGACATGGGTAACTTACACATCTGTGAAGGCACCATTCATGCTGAAAGGTACATACAGGTTTTGGAGCAACATATGTTGCCAACCAAGCAACGTTATCATGGACGCCCCTGCTTATTTCAACAAGACAATGCCAAGCCACGTGTTACAACAGCGTGGCTTCGTAGTAAAACAGTGCGGGTACTAGACTGGCCTGCCTGTAGTCCAGACCTGTCTACCATTGAAAATGTGTGGCGCATTATGAAGCCTAAAATACCACAACGGAGACCCCCGGACTGTTGAACAACTTAAGCTGTACATCAAGCAAGAATGGGAGAGCATTTCACCTGAAAAGCTTCAAAAATTGGTCTCCTCAGTTCCTAAATGTTTACTGAGTGTTGTTAAAAGGAAAGGCCATGTAACACAGTGGTAAAAATGCCCCTGTGTCAATTTTGAGCAACAATATGATTTGCCAGAGTGGCTGAACAGGACAGATTTAAACAAAAAAAATAAAAATAAAACAAAATTATAAATTTTTTTTTTTTTTTATTGACTTTTGATGTTTTTAAAAATAAATTAAGAATCGTTACAAATAACAATCGTGATTAATTCAAAATTATTATTATTTTTTTTCAATACAACATTTTTAATCAGTAATACCCAATAACACATTAATAATACAATCCAAATTCCTAACCCAACCCGGCCCAGCAACATACATAATAGCAATCAACTTGAGAGGACACACAAACATGACACAAAACAATCCAAAGTAGTCAAACAAAAAATGAATAATATCAACAACAGTATCAATATTAATAAGAATTCCAACATAACAGTGATTAAAACTCCCTCATTTACATTGTCTTCATAGCCATTTATAATTTTCATTTTTTTTAAATGAACAACAGTGACTTACACTTATATTTACCACAATACACGCGTGGTTTCCATTGTAAAAGCCGCATCGTCCACGCAAAAACCTCATTTAAATTTGCGGCAGTTGTCAACTGTACACCCAGTCTTGGTAGATCACACGCGACACGCCCACTAACAGTACACCTGATTATACAGTTTGCACACGCATGCTATTTGGAGCCGAGTACATCAGGCCTTGAGTGTTTGTGAGGACTTGGCATCAATTTTCACGACTTTCCGCGTTTTACAGTACAGTCTGTTTTATCGGCAAACAACGTGATTCCGTCCGCTAATCCATTAACCGTGGCATCATAAAAGCCCGAGCCCACCCCAGCTCAAATGTGGGGGAATTTTGGGTATGAAATATAGCATAAATTATTAATTTGAACAACTTTTGGGTACAAATTGTGTTCGAGACATGCAGGTTGATGTGTGTACCGAATTTTCCGGACTATAAGGCGCACTTAAAATCCTTTTTTTCCCTAAAAACTCGACAGTGCGTTTTATAACCCAGTGCGCCTAATGTACGGAATAAGTTTGGTTGCGCTTACTCACCTCGAAGCTATTTTTTTTTTGGTACATAGTGTAATGATAAGTGTGACTAGTAGATGACAGTCAAACGTAAGAGATATGTATAGACTGCACTATGATGGCAATATGTCTCAAGTAAACAACACCAGCTTATTATATTTGTTCCATTGAAAATATAGAACATTACACAAAAATCTATCAAAATGTTTTAGTACGACTTTGGTAAGCTATGAAGCCGCTCCGCTTGATGTGCTTCAACATATGAGTATTATTATAGTGTGTGTATAAGGTAAGACATATTATCTGGTGTTTTGGTTCGCAATATTATGCAAAAGCAACTTTTCTTACCTTCTGGTACCTGCTGATCTGTATTTGGGATCTGTAGACGTCCTGAAAAATTGTGTGTGTCCGCCTTTGTAGTCTGTACTTACGCCGTAGTCAATAAGCTTCTTCTTTTTCTTCTATCTTCTTGTTATGTGACATTCATCCTCCGCTGTTGCCATTTCTAATATAAAGTAGTGTAAAGTTCCTACTTATATCTGTCAGTAAACTCATCATGAAAGCGCTAAAACATACCGGTGTAGTGAGTTTACATTATCCACCCAAGGAACTTTAGTTATTAGAGAGTTCCGGTCGGACGGTTTTTCACGGGACACATTTCCCGCGTTGTTGTTTCCGGATGAGGAGATGCTGCTCCGTTATATATTTAAAGTAAAGTCCGAATGTCATTAAAACAGTTAGCGCCATCTTTTGACACTTCTTCCACCCCCGTCCTTGCATGCTACACCGCTACAACAAAGATGACGGGGGAGAAGACGCTGCCGAAGGTGAGCCAGGTAAATGAGACCGCCCACAAAACGGCACATCCGGAAGCGACTGTCAGAAAGCGGCTTGAAGATGATCAGTAAAACATCATCTATGCAACATTTTGACCAAAGAACCACCATTACATGTTGTGTACACCACAAGGAAGTGTTTTACATTTAGAAAAAAATAATAATAATATGACTCCTTTAATGCGCCCTATAATCCGGCGCGCCTAATATATGAAAACAATAAAAAAATAGACCGATCATCGCCAGTGCGCCCTATGGTCCGGAAAATACGGTAATGTTGCCAACCTACACGGTGCCAATAAGGCCATTTATGTAAGCCGCCTCTGGCACGCATGCAGCTTCCCGAGGCCAATGATGTCACCTGCAGGTGAAAGTGACACTTGTTCCTTTTTCTCTGCCTCCATGACACCATCCCATGTGAAGAAAGAACAGCAGCTACTTAGTCGTCTATTCAGCGGACGCGATACCGCCGTATCCTTTTACCCGCGCTGAATGGCGCTGAGTGCGGCTGGTTCTATTGCACCCGCGGATGCAGAGATCGGGATTCCGCACCGGGCGCCCTCGCCTCCCACCCTCGGCGATCCGATATCATGCGGTCTTAGGTTTCCCTCAGGCGAGCCCTGGTAGTTTTCCACTTGGCAAAGTGACTTCCTGTGCGGGGCGGGGACAGGGTGACAGTTTACCTGTTTGTTGTTTTACTATTTGCACTGTAAATCGCCTCCAAACAATCTTGTGTCCATGACCATAAATACATACATAATGGCATTAAATATGGCCCGCCACATCATTTATTGTGGTCCATCACATAATTTAACATGGTCCGTCACATCATTTAATGTGGTCCGTCACGTCATTTAATGTGGTCCACTACATAATTCTATGTGGTCCGTCACGTCATTTGTGTGGCCCGCCATATAATTAATTGTGGCCCATCACATAATTGAATATGGTTCGTCACATCATTTAATGACATCATTCAATGTGGTCTGTCATATAATTTAATGTGGCCCGTCACATCATTTGAGGTGACCCGCCATGTGGTCCGCCACATCATTTAATGTGATCCACCACATCATTTAAAGTGGTCCGTCACATCATTCATGTGGTTTGTCACATCATTTAATGTGGTCCACCACATCATTTAATGTGGTCCACTACATAATTTTATGTGGTCCGTCATGTCATTTGTGTGGCCCGCCATGTAAATTGATGTGGTCTGCCACTCATTAAATATGGCCCGCCACATAATTTATTGTGGTCCATCACATCATTGAATATGGTCCGTCACATCATTTAATGTGGCCCGCCATGTCATTCAATGTGGTCCGTCATATCATTTAATGTGGTCCGTCACATCAATTGAGGTGACCCGCCATGTCATTCAATGTGGTCCGTCATATCATTTAATGTGGCCCGTCACATCAATTGAGGTGACCCGCCATATCATTCAATGTGGCCCGTCACATCATTTGAGGTGACCCGCCATGTCATTCAATGTGGCCCGTCACATCATTTGAGGTGACCCGCCATGTCATTCAATGTGGCCCGTCACATCATTTGAGGTGACCCGCCATGTCATTCAATGTGGCCCGTCACATCATTTGAGTTGACCCGCCATGTCATTCAATGTGGCCCGTCACATCATTTGAGGTGACCCGCCATGTCATTCAATGTGGTCCGTCACATCGTTTGAGGTGACCCGCCATGTCGTTCAATATGGTCCGTCATATCATTTAAAGTGGCCCGTCACATCAATTGAGGTGACCCGCCATGTCATTCAATGTGGCCCGTCACATCATTTGAGGTGACCCGCCATGTCGTTCAATGTGGTCTGTCATATCATTTAAAGTGGCTCGTCACATTAATTGAGGTGACCCGCCATGTCATTCAATGTGGCCCGTCACATCATTTGAGGTGACCCGCCATGTCATTCAATGTGGTCCGTCACATCATTTGAGGTGACCCGCCATGTCGTTCAATATGGTCCGTCATATCATTTAAAGTGGCCCGTCACATCAATTGAGGTGACCCGCCATGTCATTCAATGTGGCCCGTCACATCATTTGAGGTGACCCGCCATGTCGTTCAATGTGGTCTGTCATATCATTTAAATGTGGCCCATCACATCTATTGAGGTGACCCGCCATCTCATTCTATGTGGCCCGTCACATCATTTGAGGTGACCCGCCATGTCGTTCAATGTGGTCTGTCATATCATTTAATGTGGCCCATCACATCTATTGAGGTGACCCGCCATATCATTCAATGTGGCCCGTCACATCATTTGAGGTGACCCGCCATGTCGTTCAATGTGGTCTGTCATATCATTTAAAGTGGCCCGTCACATCAATTGAGGTGACCCGCCATGTCATTCAATGTAGCCCGTCACATCATTTGAGGTGACCCGCCATGTCATTCAATGTGGCCCGTCACATCATTTGAGGTGACCCGCCATGTCGTTCAATGTGGTCCGTAATATCATTTAATGTGGCCCGTCACATCAATTGATGTGACCCGCCATGTCATTCAATGTGGCCCGTCACATCATTTGAGGTGACCCGCCATGTCATTCAATGTGGCCCGTCACATCATTTGAGGTGACCCGCCATGTCGTTCAATGTGGTCCGTCATATCATTTAAAGTGGCCCGTCACATCAATTGATGTGACCCGCCATGTCATTCAATGTGGCCCGTCACATCATTTGAGGTGACCCGCCATGTCGTTCAATGTGGTCCGTAATATCATTTAATGTGGCCCGTCACATCAATTGATGTGACCCGCCATGTCATTCAATGTGGCCCGTCACATCATTTGAGGTGACCCGCCATGTCGTTCAATGTGGTCCGTCATATAATTTAATGTGGCCCGTCACATCAATTGATGTGACCCGCCATCTCATTCTATGTGGCCCGTCACATCATTTGAGGTGGCCCGTCACATCATTTGAGGTGACCCGCCATGTCGTTCAATGTGGTCCATCATATCATTTAATGTGGCCCGCCATGTCATTCAATGTGGCCCGTCACATCATTCGAGGTGACCCGCCATGCCATTCAATGTGGTCCGCCACATCATTTAATGTGGTCCACCACATTTTTTAACGTGGTCTGCCACATCATTTAAAGTGGCCCACTTTAAATATGGTCTGCCACATCATTTAGAATGCTGCGCCACAAAATTTGATCTGGTCTGCCACATCAATTAATGTGGCCCTCTGAGGGCAGCCATAATTGCAATGTGGCCCTCAGTAAGAATGGGTGTGACAGCCCTGCCTTACAGCTTCGGTCCTGCCATAACGTACAGTATAAGTCGCCTATGCCTATTTCATGTTTTGCTACGCCTGAGAAAAGCGACAACATCCCCGAGAGAATTGTCTTTTTTTTTTCCGTAAAAAGGTGAAACTTAAGACGGTCTCTGCTTAGCGTGCCGCTGCTTTTAAAGCGGCCTCCTTTCGCAGGCGAGGCGGCACAGCAAGGGAGACAAATGGCTTCTCAGAGGCAGAGCGAGGTCACCTCTCCTGGGGAAGGACACTACGCTCTCCTCGTAGCGGCAGGAAGATAGCCAGGAAAAAAAAAAACCTCACAAGCGGCCTTCGATGCGTGACACACACACACACACACACACACACACACACACACACACACACACACACACACACACACACACACACACACACACACACACACACACACACACACACACACACACACACACACACACACACACACACACACACACACACACACACACACACACACACACACACACACACACACTGCATTAACCTGCTAACGCATTAACCCCATGCTGCCCTCTCCTATTTGTTTGCACACTCATATCACTTTCTTCCCACTCCATCAAATGCCACTTTTTACTCCCACGAGCCTTTTTCACACCGCCTGTGAAAGTGGGCCTTTTAGTCCCGTGCTTTTATTCCGTGTGAAGTAGCACCAGGAACCAACTCCACCCGGCTCTTTTCCACCGTGTGTAGTAAAAGTCCCCTAATAGTAACAGTAAAATGTGTCCCTGGAACCAGTTTGTGAGCCCCGAATTAAAGAGCAACAAACAGGCTTCGCTACACATCTTGAAATTGAAACGATCTGTCTTTTAGTTACAGACATGTGCGCTGGAAGTTTTCATTATATATATATATATATATATATATATATATATATATATATATATATATATATATATATATATATATATATATATATATATATATATATATATATATATATATATATATATATATATATATATATATATATATATTGTCAAAAGTATTTGGTCACCTGCCTGTACTCACATATGAACTTGAAGTGCCATCCCATGGAATTGTCCAAAATGTTTTGGTATCCTGGAGCATTCAAAGTCCCTTTCACTGGAACAAAGGAGCCAAGCCCAACTCCCGAAAAGCAACCCCACACCATAATTCCTCCTCCACCAAATTTCACACTCGGCACAATGTAGTCCGAAATGTAGCGTTCTCCTGGCAACCTCCAAACCCAGACTGGTCCATCAGATTGCCAGATGGAAAAGCGTGACTCATCAGTGCTCTGCATACTGTACGTGGGCTAATCGGAAGGTCACATGAAGTTTGGAGCTCTGTAGCAACTGACTGTGGAGAAAATCTTTGCACTATGCGCTTCAGCATCCACTGACCCCTCTCTGTCAGTTTACGTGGCCTACCACTTGGTGGCTGACTTGCTGTTGTTCTCAAACTATTCACTTTTCTTATAATAAAGCCGTCAGCTGACTTTGGAATATTTAGGAGCGAGGAAATTTCACGACTGGATTTGTTGCACAAGTGGCATCCTATGACAGTTCCACGCTGGAAATCACTGAGAGCGGCCCATTCTTTCACAAATGTTTGTAGAAACAGTCTCCATGCCTAAGCACTTGATTTTATACATTAGGACACCTGATTGTCATCATTTGGATGGGTGGCCAAATACTTTCATACCTACTAAACCGCCCCATGTGCAACGTCTGTAGGAGTGTTTTCATGCATATTTGTACGTGCTATCGCAATGTAATGAAGCTAGCGTCGTTAACATTAGCTAATATGCTAACACGGACACTCGTAAACGTGTTAGCATACATGCCATTCTTTTTGTGTTGTTTCAGTTTCGTAAATTCACCAAAACGTCACCGTGGACATATTGAGTCCGTTTAGCTGCTTGGAGAGCTAGCTTCCGCAGCTAGCGGGTCCATGACGATGACTTCTGTTTTGTTTGACCAGCCGTTCTACTGCCGTGTTACAGGCACCATTTGGAAACAATTTAGGTATGCAAATAAACATTTACAAAATCTTTCTGTGTAAATAACTAATTCCACAATGTGTATATTTGCGGCTTATAGTCCGGTGCGGCTAATACATGGAACTTTATTTTTTTCCCTCTAAAATTTAGTGGGTGCGGCTTATATACCAGGGCGCTCTATAGTCCGGAAAAGACGGTCGTCTGTTTTTGAAAAACAAAACAAAACAACAACATTAAAATTAAAGTACCACTAATTGTCACACACACACTAGATGTGGTCAAATTACTCTCTGCATTCGACCCATCCCCTTGTTCCACCCCCTGGGAGGTGAGGGGAGCTGTGAGCAGCAGCGGTGGCCGCGCTTGGGAATCATTTTTGGTGATTTAACCCCCAATTCCAACCCTTGATGCTGAGTGCTAAGCAGTGAGGTAATGGGTCCCTTTTTTATAGTCTTTGGTATGACTCGACCAGGGTTTGAACTCACGACCTACCGATCTCAGGGCGGACACTCTAACCCAGTGGTTCTTAACCTGGGTTCGATCGAACCCTTGGGGTTCGGTGAGTCGGGCTCAGGGGTTCGGCGGAGGTCAAGACACACCCGACTCATCGTGTAAATAAAAACTTCTCCCTGTCGGCGTATTAAGGATACGGCAACAGCAGAAGTCACACTGATTTGCAGGTGTGTAATTTGTTGTGAGTTTATGCACTGTGTTGGTTTTGTTCTTTGAACAAGGTGATGTTCATGCACGGTTCATTTTGTGCACCAGTATAAAAAACATGGTAACACTTTAGTATGGGGAACATATTCACCATTAATTAGTTGCTTATTAACATGCAAATTAGTAACAAATTGGCTCTTAACTAGTCATTATTAAGTACTTATTAATGCCTTATTCTGCATGACCTTATTATAACCCTAACCCTCTAACCCTAACCCTAACCCTAACCAAATAATAACCAATAAGTGTTACCAAAAACATAAAACTTTGTCTTAAATTTGAAAAATTTTTATTTTTTATTTTTCACTAAAGAAGGGTTCGGTGAATGCGCATATGAAACTGGTGGGGTTCAGTACCTCCAACAAGGTTAAGAACCACTGTAACTGTTTGGAGTTATCTGTTTTTTCTGCAAAAAATGTTCTGCAAAATTTCCCCCAAAATACATTTTTAGACTAAGACAAACTTTATTGATCCACAAGGGACATTGTTCTAAATGGTTCTAATTGTCCTTTTGCGATAAATGCGCATTTTTCAAATTGAGACCTTCATTTTAGTCGTTGAAAACCATTCAATTGCAGCCCTGTATCAGCAGGATGGCTGTTTTCATGAAAAGCTCCACAAAAAATGTTAATCTGAAAAAAAAAACAAGGGAAATGGATTGATCTGGGTTTCTTTAGTTTTTTTTTATATATCAATGAAAAAAACAAAGGAAATGGATTGATCTGGGTTTCTTTAGTTTTTTTTTATATATCAATGAAAAAAACAATGGAAATGGATCGATCTGTTTTTTTGTGTCCGAACTCTTAAAAAAAAAAAAATTCAATAATGTAGTGGCTGGCACGTATCACACTGATAGCATCTGCAGCGTGCTCATATGACGGACTCCGTTCCTTAGAGACAACTCTAAACGTAAACAATCACGTGAAGCAAATGCCGTCCGTTTCCTTGACGACAGAGTCCAAACAGAGCGCCGCTTAAATGAAGTGTCTGTTTGAGACCAGGTGCATGTTAATAGTCTTATTAAAACTTTTACATTCTATCATCGTGTCTTATTAAAAGTGGCATTTTTTAAAGGCCTACTGAAACCCACTACTACCGACCACGCAGTCTGATAGTTTATATATCAATGATGAAATCTTAACATTGCAACACATGCCAATACGGCCGGGTTAACATATAAAGTGCAATTTTAAATTTCCCGCTAAACTTCCGGTTGAAAACGTCTATGTATGACGACGTATGCGCGTGACGTCAATCGTTGAACCGGAAGTATTCAGACACCATTGAATCCAATACAAAAAGCTCTGTTTTCATCTCAAAATTCCACAGTATTCTGGACATCTGTGTTGGTGAATCTTTTGCAATTTGTTTAATGAATAATGAAGACTGCAAAGAAGAAAGTTGTAGGTGGGATCGGTGTATTAGCGGCGGCCTACAGCAACACAACCAGGAGGACTTTGAGATGGATAGCAGACGCGCTAGCCGGCGACCTCACCTTGACTTCCTCCGTCTCCGGGCCGCCGACCGCATCTATGATCGTCGCTCCGTCGATCGCTGGAACGCAGGTGAGCACGGGTGTTGATGAGCAGAGGAGGGCTGGCGTAGGTGGATAACTAATGTTTTTAGCATAGCTCTGTGAGGTCCCGTTGCTAAGTTAGCTTCAATGGCGTCGTTAGCATTGTTAAGCTTCGCCAGCCTGGAAAGCATTAACCGTGTAACATGTCCATGGTTTAATAGTATTGTTGATTTTCTGTCTATCCTTCCAGTCAGGGGTTTATTTCTTTTGTTTCTATCGGCATTTCCGCAGCTAAAGAGCTTCGCCGATGTATTTTCGTGGAGATAAAAGTCACTGTGAATGTCCATTTCGCTTTCTCGACTCTCATTTTCAAGAGGATATAGTATCCGAGGTGGTTTAAAATACAAATCCGTGATCCACAATAGAAAAAGGAGAAAGTGTGGAATCCAATGAGCCAGCTTGTACCTAAGTTACGGTCAGAGCGAAAAAAGATACGTCCTGCACTGCACTCTAGTCCTTCACTCTCACGTTCCTCATCCACAAATCTTTCATCCTCGCTCAAATTAATGGGGTAATCGTCGCTTTCTCGGTCCGAATCGCTCTCGCTGCTGGTGTAAACAATGGGGAAATTTTAGGAGCCCTTCAACCTGTGACGTCACGCTACTTCCGGTACAGGCAAGGCTTTTTTTAATCAGCGACCAAAAGTTGCGAACTTTATCGTCGATGTTCTCTACTAAATCCTTTCAGCAAAAATATGGCAATATCGCGAAATGATCAAGTATGACACATAGAATGGATCTGCTATCCCCGTTTAAATAAAAAAAATGAATTTCAGTAGGCCTTTAAAGCTTTTTTCCACCTATTCGGCATCCATACAGTCTTCCTGTTTGAGCCTCGTCTTTGACCTTTGGTTCTGAACCGATAATCCTCCTGTCCGCAGAGATGTGCGATGTTTGAGGTGTGTAACGAGCGCCCCTTGATGAGGGATTCTGGGACAAACATGCTACCTCACACCCGCCGCTCCAGCTTCGGCAAGCCTTTCAATGAGACGACCGGAGTTTCGACATTCAGGCGTTTTGTTTGGGCTTTGACTGTATGCGTGTATTTGAACAGACGTGTGTGTGTGTGTGTGTGTGTGTGTGTGTGTGTGCGCTCTCCAACTCGTCACGTGCCCGCTTCCAATGAAAGCCAATAACAGGAGTCTTTATGCCAAAGGTCACATGTTTGACCCCGCATTTGCGATTCCATTTGGCAGCCCCCCTCTGTTTAGATTCTCCAGAGGCAGACGGCCAACACTGAGCTGCTTGTTCACTGCACAAATACGTCAAGTGGCACGTAAATGCATAAAGGTCGACTCCAAACACATCACTCTGAAGGGGAGGGAATTTGCATAGGACTGGTTTGAACTTAAAGACGGAACCTTGACGCGTTAATTAGGATTAGTTTGTCACCACTTTTATTGAACGTATTTTTCCGGATTATAAGGGGGTCATATTATGATTTTTTTTCTAAATTGAAAACACTATCTTGTGGTCTACATAACATGTAATGGTGGTTCTTTGGTCAAAATGTTGCATACAGTCGCGATCAAAAGTTGACATACACTTGTAAAGAACATAATGTCATGGCTGTCTTGAGTTTCCAATAATTTCTACAACTCTTATTTGTTTGTGATAGAGTGATTGGAGCACATACTTGTTGCTCACGAAAAACATTCACAAAGTTTTGTCCTTTTATGAATTTATTATGGGTCTACTGAAAATGTGACTGTGGAGGGGGGGCGTGGCCTGTGGGCGTGGGTGTGCAAGGACCGGCCTCGAAGACAGCGACTTGGTGAGTAGATTGCCCGGCTGGGCCTTGTTATCTAATCACCTGTCGCCTTTATTAGCAGCAGCCGGGACGAGACAAGGTGTGTGGGAGTTGGAGCCCGAAAAAGACACACGAACTGAGACACGCTGGACTAAAAAGTAAAAAAAAATATTGCTGGAAAGCAATCCCTGCATGACAATAAAAGACTGCTACCTCAGACTGCCGGGCTCACAAGAAGAATCTTTGTGTCAGGAGAACCCACAGGATGGCAACCTCCACAGTGACCAAATCTGCTGGATCAGCAATGTTAATATTTGGTTACATGTCCCTTGGCAAGTTTCACTGCAATAAGGCACTTTTGGTAGCCATCCACAAGCTTCTGGTTGAATTTTTGACCACTCCTCTTGACCAAATTGGTGCAGTTCAGCTAAATTTGTTGGTTTTCTGACATGTACTTGTTTCTTCAGCATTGTCCACACATTTAAGTCAGGACTTTGGGAAGGCCATTCTAAAACCTTCATTCTAGCCTGATTTAACCATTCCTTTACCACTTTTGACATGTGTTTGGGGTCATTGTCCTGTTGGAACACCCAACCGCGCCCAAGACCCAACCTCCGGGCTGATGATTTTAGGTTGTCCTGAAGAATTTGGAGGTAATCCTCCTTTTTCATTGTCACATTTACTCTCTGTAAAGCACCAGTTCCATTGGCAGCAAAACAGGCCCAGAGCATAATACTACCACCACCACGCTGGGTAATGTGGCCAAACAGCTAATTTTGCAACCGTTTAACCTAGAGTCAGGCAACTTGGTATGTGACAGCTGTTGACTGTTTGCGTGCTAAAGTTAGCATGCTAGCAAGCTAACTTAAGCGTGCTAACTTTTTCATCTAATTTTAGACTTTTTTTCTCTTATTTCCGCAGCCGTACACCTCGCAGCCGTGTTACTTGAAATGTGAGACATGCTAACTGTAAGCATGCCGTCGTTCGCACACATGCTAAATGTTAGCATTTTAATGTAAGCATGCTAAAGTTTTTGTACAGATAGAAGGTCCCGTCAACATTTCCGCGGGAATTTTTCCAGTTTTCACTTATTATTGCGTTAACTTTACCAGGCCAAACACATCGAGTATTGCTCCAAATACAGTTACTGAGTTGAAAATGCGATAGATCGTGCTTAATTCATTCCGAAGCCTCCAACTATTTGAGAATTAAAATTTTAACATTATAATGGACTAGTAGAAAAAAAAGAAGGGTTGTTATGGGATTCCATCCAGTCTCTCTCTAGCTTGCTCGCCCAATCCCAGTTTAACCATCCTCCTCCACACACACACACACACACACGCACACGCGCACACACACACACACACACACACACACACACACACACACACACACACACACACACACACACACACACACACACACACACACACACACACACACACACACACACACACACACACATACTGGTTATCATTTGGAATGGGGACCAAGTTTTTGATCATCACTTGTGGGGACCACCCTTTCTACAGGTTGTGGAGGCATAAAAAAAAAATAGGTAAAATGGCCACTGCCCAGTTAGCTCATACACGTCTTTAAATCTCTGGATTGATGAAGTATTGTGCTGATCATTCTTACTGGGGACCCTGGGGGAAAAAGAGTTCATATGGTTCATGGGGACCACATTTAAATAATTTTGCATAATTCACACAAATTTGTACGTGACTACTGAGGACCATTTAAAAAAAAAAAAAAATCAAATTAAATATGACATGATCCTCAGAATACAGCACTACAGCTGTCCTCTTATAGGAAGTTTCACCACTTAAATGTTAAAGCAAATCCTGCATCCTCTGTGACATTACTGAAAACTTCCATTTAGCAGTAATGAAGTTGTCTGCAACTCCAACTACCATATATGGAAGGATGGAAAATTCTGAATGAGAATCATACTTTAAAGGCCTACTGAAATGAGATTTTCTTATTTAAACGGGGATAGCAGGTCCATTCTATGTGTCTTACTTGATCATTTCGCGATATTGCCATATTTTTGCTGAAATGATTTAGTAGAGAACATCGACGATAAAGTTCGCAACTTTTGGTCGCTGATAAAAAAGCCTTGCCTGTACCGGAAGTAGCGTGACGTCACAGGTTGTGGAGCTCCTCACATCTGCATATTGTTTACAATCATGGCCACCAGCAGCGAGAGCGATTCGGACCGAGAAAGCGACAATTTCCCCATTAATTTGAGCGAGGATGAAAGATTCGTGGATGAGGAAAGTGAAAGTGAAGGACTAGAGGGCATTGGAAGCGATTCAGATAGGGAAGATGCTGTGAGAGGCGGGTGGGACCTGATATTCAGCTGGGAATGACTAAAACAGTAAATAAACACAAGACATATATATACTCTATTAGCCACAACACAACCAGGCTTATATTTAATATGCCACAAATTAATCCCGCATAACAAACACCTCCCCCCTCCCGTCCATATAACCCGCCAATACAAATCAAACACCCGCACACCACACTCAATCCCACAGCCCAAAGTACCGTTCACCTCCCCAAAGTTCATACAGCACATATATTTCCCCAAAGTTACGTATGTGACATGCACATAGCGGCACGCACGTACGGGCAAGCGATCAAATGTTTGGAAGCCGCAGCTGTGTACTCACGGTACCGTGTATCCAACTCAAAGTCTTCCTGGTAAGAGTCTCTGTTGTCCCAGTTCTCCACAGGCCAATGGTAAAGCTTGACTGTCATCCTTCGGGAATGTAAACAATGAAACACCGGCTACGTGTTTGTGTTGCTGCAGCCGGCCGCTAATACACCGCTTCCCACCTACAGCTTTCTTCTTTGCTGTCTCCATTGTTCATTAAACAAATTGCAAAAGATTCACCGACACAGATGTCCAGAATACTGTGGAATTTTGCGATGAAAACAGACGACTTAATAGCTGGCCACAATGGTGTCCCAAAATGTCCGCTACAATCCCTGACGTCACGCGCAAACGTCATCATACCGAGACATTTTCAGCAGGATATTTCGCGGGAAATTTAACATGCCGTATTGGCATGTGTTGCAATGTTAAGATTTCATCATTGATGTATAAACTATCAGATAGTAGTGGGTTTCAGTAGGCCTTTAAGGCAATAATGTTTTATAATCATGCTGTATGAAAATGTCATCTAAAGGAACACAAAACCAGATTTTTTTTGGGGAAAAATATATTAGTTTTAACAAAGGATGGATACCATACAGAATCACAGTAAAGGTTTCCCTTTGGGGCAGCTGTCCCCAACCACCGGGCCGCGGACCGGTACCGCTCCGTGGATGGATTGGTACCGGGCCGCATAAGAAAAAAAAAAAAAAGTATTAATTTTTTTATTTTTTATTAAATCAACATAAAAAACACAGGACACACTTACAATTAGTGCACCAACCCAAAAAACCTCCCTCCCCCATTTACACTCATTCGCACAAAAGGGTTGTTTCTTTCTGTTATTAATAATTCTGGTTCCTAAATTATATATCAATATAGATCAATACAGTCTGCACACATGATTGTATTTTTTTTATGACCAAAATATTTTCAAGCGTTGACCGGTCCGCAGCTACAAAAAGGTTGGGGACCACTGCTTTAGGGGACCTGTTTTTTTGTCCCCATACCATCAGAGGTCCCCTAAAGGTGACTGTGTAAACAGAGCGGTGTCCTCATTAAGTTGCCAGAACACACACACACACACACACACACACACACACACACACACACACACACACACACACACACACACACACACACACACACACACACACACACACACACACACACACACACACACACACTAACTTGGAGGGCTTCTAGTTGAGCGACACACACACACACACACACACACATACACACACACACACACACACACACAATTCTTGGAGGGCTTCTAGTTGAGCGTAAGTCACACCGACACAAGAAGAGAAGAACGCCACATGCGGTCTGGTGTTCCTCGCCGCGTGTCGTGCGAGACGCGGAAAAGGTGGTTGAGAACATGCACGAGATGTTCACCGGCGGTTTTGTGGTGTGTTGCCTCTGATGAAATGACAGCAGCGTCAGCGGCGATTACAGTTAGAACTGACTGCCATCTTTGATCAATCTGGGGTGGGGTGGGGGGGGGGGGGGGGGGGGGAAATGGACGCACATTTCCCGTCTTCGAGCTCTATTTATTTCCAGGAAGATGAATGGAGAAAACATATTGAGAAGGAGAAAAAACTAATTGGATGGGATTTTTGGCCCTCACCATGTCGTGTTTTCATGTTTTTAGGTCTAAATCGGGGGGCCACATGGAGAAAAATCTACCCCCAAGTGGGCCGGACTGGTAAAATCACGGCACGATAACTTAAAAATAAAGACAACTTCAGATTGTTTTCTTTGCTTGAAAATAGAACAAGCACATTCTGAAAATGTACAAATAAATAATGTTGTTGTTTTTTTTATACTTACATGTTGCGGTTAATAGTATTCTATCTTTATTTGTCGTTATTTATACTTTCTGAATAAATGATGTGACAATGTTCATCAGTCAACTCATTGGTGTTCATTTTCAATCCATCAAGATAACAAAATAATATCAAAATTAAATTACAGGATGTTATTTATGTAGTTTGATCATTTTCCTCGACTGGTGCACTAACATCATGTTGTTTATATATTTTGTACATATGTAGCATCATCTACAAAGATACAAAGAATTGCTATTGTGACATCTAGTGGACACATTTAGAACAGCGGTTTCTTTCATTCGAACATTTCGGCTCAATTTTATACTTAGCAAACTCATCCCGGATAAAACCTGTTCGCGGGCCTGACCTGGCCCCTGGGCCATACTTTTGACACCCCCGGTCTAAATGGAGCATTTTCCAGCACAAAAATTACCAACTAGAAATGTTAGTAGTACTGTACAGTACACACTACAGTACAGTATTGCACATAGGGATGGGTACCATTAACATTTGGACCGATACGGTACCAATTCCTGATACATGGGAATCAATACCAGTACCGTATTTTTCGGACTATAAGGCGCACTTAAAATCATTTTTTCCCCTCAAAACTCGACATATATAAGGAATAATTGTGGTTCTGCTTACCGACCTCGAAGCTATTTTATTTGGTACATGGTGTAATGATAAGTGTGACCAGTAGATGGCAGTCAAACATAAGAGATACGTGTAAACTGCAATATGATGGCAATATGACTCAAATAAACAACACCAACATTTTAAATGTTCCATTGAAAATATAGAACATTACACACGGCGCTCAAAAAACTATCAACATGTTTTAGTACGACTTTGGTAAGCTAAGAAGCCGCACCGCTTGATGGATTGTACTGTGCTTCAACATACGAGTATTATTATGGTGTGTGTATAAGGTAAGACATATTATCTGGCGTTCTGTTTCGCAATATTATGCAAAAGCAACTTTTCTTACCTTCTGGTACCTGCTGATCTGTATTTGGGATCTGCATAAGTCCTGAAAAATTTGTAGTCCATGCCGACACCGTAGTCATTAAGCTTCTTTTTCTCTATCTTTTTGTTATGCAACATTTATCCTTGGCTGTTGCCATTTGTAATATAAAGTAGTGTAAAGTTCTTACTTATATCTGTCAGTAAACTCACCATGAAAGCGCTAAAACATACCGGTGTAGTGAGTTTACTTTATTCACCCAAGGAACTTTAGTTATTAGAGAGTTCCGGTCGGACAGTTTTTCACGGGACACATTTCCGGTTGTTGTTGTTTCCGGATGAGGAGATGCTGCTCCGTTATTGGTTGAAGTAAAGTCTGAATGTAAAAAAAATAAAATAATAATATGACTCCTTTAGCGCTCTGTATATGAAAAAAGATCAAAAATAGCCCATTCATTGGCAGTGCGCTTTATAATCCGGTGCACCCTATGGTCCGGAAAATACAGTACTCAACGGTATCTATTTTCTATAATTTTGTGTGTGTTAATAAATATTAATTGTTTTTGATGACAAAAACACATTTTTTTAATGCAACATTTACAAATGAAACTGAATTAATTAGTCCCAACTTTTATTTTCTAAATAAAGGCATTTTATTTTATTTTTGTTATCGTTTTTAACTTATTCTTATTTTAGTAAGACGCACATCTTATTTTACATCCATCTCGTTTCATGATCACATTTTGTTGTTTAGTTTGCAAGTATGACATTAAGTCGCTATTACAGTTGCAAGACATTAGATAGCAGTAGTGGTGTTTTTTTCCCCCCCGTTTCTGTTGTGCCCTAAAACGTGTTAACACTGTAAGTATTGTACTTGTTACGCACCAGCTGTTTGAGTGTGACGTACATTTTTGTTGTAGTTTTCGTTGACAAATTTGGAGGCGTGAAAGTCGCCATGTAAAATCGCTAATGCTAATCAGTAGCATACCAATGGCAAAGGCATTGTATATTAGCATCAAGATAGTGCATTTTAGGAAATGTGAGGCTTTACTTTACGTACATTTTTTTACTCAGTTTCATTGTTGGCATTGAAAATTGCAACATTACCCAGAGGTAGCTTGACTGAGTCGGCAACAGGGCGTAACATCACGCACAACCCAGGTACCGAAACACGGCGTTGTTGGATTTTACGTGAAACAAACAAAAAAAAAAGGGAGGTGTGACGTCAGCGAGCGCATGTTCAGACAGAGCAGCATTTTAGCTCAACTGTGCTTGTTAGTAGTCTCCTTCTCCACAAACGGGGTATTGTAGTATTACAAGCTTGCCACTTTATTTATTGATTTGTTGTTCGTTATTCCCTCGTAGTAGTAGTAGTAGTAGTAGTAGTAGTAGTAGTGTGTAAGTGTGTTGTTTGCTGTGGGATGTTGCCTCCTCCTATTTGATGCCAAGTTAATTTTAGTGTGGTGCTGCTTGTTGCTTTCACTAGTAAAAAGTGACTTACTGCGTTGAACTTCCTGTCTTGTTGACATGCTACAACATCAAAAGTAGTGGTAACAACCTTGTCACGTACATTAATGCAATTAATTGTAGGGATGTCCGATAATTGCTTTTTGCCGATATTCCGATATTGTCCAACTCTTTAATTACGAATACCGATATCAACCGATACAGATATCAACCGATACTGATATATACAGTCGTGGAATTAACACATTATTATGCCTAATTTGGACAACCAAGTATGGTGAAGATAAGGTCCTTTTTAAAAAAAAAAAAATACAATAAAATAAGATAAATAAATTAAAAAACATTTTTTTGAATAAAAAAGAAAGTAAAACAATATAAAAACAGTTACATAGAAACTAGTAATGAATGAAAATGAGTAAAATTAACTGTTAAAGGTTAGTACTATTAGTGGACCAGCAGCACGCACAATCATGTGTGCTTACGGACTGTATCCATGCAGACTGTATTGATATATATTGATATATAATGTAGGAACCAGAATATTAATAACAGAAAGAAACAACCCTTTTGTGTGAATGAGTGTGAATGAGTGTAGGAGGTTTTTTGGGTTGGTGCACTAATTGTAAGTGTATCTTGTGGTTTTTATGTTGATTTAATAATTAAAAAAACCAAAAACAAAAAAAAAACCTGATACCGATAATAAAAAAAAATATACCGATAAGTTCCGATATGACATTTTAAAGCATTTATCGTCCAATATTATCGGACATCTCTAATTAATTGGATTACTCGTTACTGGTAAAAGTAACAATGCTGTTATTATCCAACACATTTTTTCCTAACACTTATTGTGATTCATCAACATTATTTTGAAAGATAATCGTTTGACAGCACTTATTTAAAGAAAAAAATCAATCAATCAATCAATCAATGTTTATTTATATAGCCCTAAATCACAAGTGTCTCAAAGGGCTGTACAAGCCACAACGACATCCTCGGTACAGAGCCCACATACGGGCAAGGAAAAACTCACCCCAGTGGGACGTCGGTGAATGACTATGAGAAACCTTGGAGAGCTTGGAGAAAAATAGCCTTTGACACATTTTCTCTTTTAAGTGTATAGAAAATGGCCCTCCGAGGCCATACTTTGGACCCTGGTGGGACTTCTGAAATATATTCAAAATCGGTGAAGGAAATACTAGAACACGGGACGTTTAAAAGAACAACAAAAACAATTCTGCTTCACACGGGAAATTCCACAGACGAGACACCTGTCAGCCTCCCGTGCCCGGACGTGACCCCAATACCACTTCCTGTCGTGACTTGGCCCGTTTCAGAGAAGTTCACACAGGAAATAACTAAGAAAGGTGGCTGATTTCAGCGTGTGTGTGTGTGTGTGTGTGTGTGTGTGTGTGTGTGTGTGTGTGTGTGTGTGTGTGTTTGTGTACAGGCTACACCACAGAAGTGTGCCAGCACAGCAACTGTCTCCGTGGGAACTATAGCTACTGTCGCTCAGGGGCTAGTGGACAATGGAGGCCATATGCAGGGAAACTAACCAGAGTTAGCATATATATATATATGTATATATATACATATATATATATACAAAACCCAAAGTGAAGTTGGCACGTTGTGTAAATCGTAAACAAAAACAGAATACAATGATTTGCTAATAATTTTCAACCTATATTCAATTGAATAGACTGCAAAGACAAGATACTTAACGTTCGAACTTTGTTATTTTTTGCAAATATTAGCTCATTTGGAATTTGATGCCTGCAACATGTTTCAAAAAAGCTGGCACAAGTGGCAAAAAAGACTGAGAAAGTTGAGGAATGCTCATCAAACACTTATTTGGAACATCCCACAGGGGAACAGGCTAATTGGGAACAGGTGGGTGACATGATTGGGTATAAAAGCAGCTTCAGTCATAATTCACCGGAAGTGAGTCTTAAATTTTGAAGCTGAATCTTTACTGATTTTTTTTACACTGAATTTCTTCAGATTGTTTTTATTTTTATTTTTACACTGAATGTTTTTAGACTGATTTTTTTTACACTGAATTTTTTTTGACTAATTTTTTTAATCCTGATTTTTTATACACTGAATTTTTTTACACTGAATTTTTTAGGCATTACATTTTAAAATACTGTAGTTTTATAAATGTTATTTTCTAAACAAGCACATTCTTCTCACAAATCTATATTCAATGAAATATTCAGCATAATTTTGTGTAAAAATAAAATGGAGTTCACAAAATTTTAACGCAAAACAATCGGTTGTATACATTTTGTGTCAAAATATACTTTGATAATAAAGACACAAATTAACTTTTTAAAAAAATATATTTTAGACATCCTTTTTTTACACTGAATTTTTTTTTGACTGATTTTTTTTGACACTGAATTTTTTTACACTGAATTTTTTAGGCATTAAATTTTGAAATACTCTATTTTGACAATCTTTATATTCTAACCAAACACATTTTCTCACAAATCGTTATTCAATGAAATATTCTGCATAATTTTGTGTAAAAAAATGGAGTTCACAAAATTTGAACGCAAAAAAATCGGTTGTATACATTTTGTGTCAAAATATGCTTTGGTAATAAAGACACAAATTAACTTTAAAAAAAAAAAAATTTTAGACAAACTTTTTTTACACTGATTTTTTATACACTGATTTTTTTTACACTGGATTTTTTAGGCATTACATTTTAAAATATTATATTTTGACAAACTTTATTTTCTAAACAAGCACATTTTTCTCACAAATCTATATTCATTGAAATATTCGGCATCATTTTGTGTAAAAAAAAAAAGGGACTTCACAAAATTTGAAAGCAATAAAATCGGTTAGATAAATGTAGTGTCAAAATATGCTTTGGTAATAAAGGCACAAATTTACTTTTTAAAAAAATATATTTTAGACATCCTTTTTTTACACTGAATTTTTTTAGACTGATTTTTTTACACTGAATTTTTTTTGACTGATTTTTTTTACACTGATTTTTTTATAAACTGAATTTTTTTTACACTGAATTTTTTAGGCATTACATTTTAAAATACTCTATTTTGACAAATGTTATTTTCTAAACAAGCACATTTTTCTCACAAATCTTTATTCAATGAAATATTCGGCATCATTTTGTGTAAAAAAAAAGGGAGTTCAAAAAATTTGAAAGCAATTAAATCGGTTGGATACATTTTGTGTCAAATTATGCTTTGGTAATAAAGACACAAATTAACTTTTTTTTTAAAATATTTTAGACATACTTTTTTACACTGAATTTCTTTAGACTGATTTTTTTACACTGAATTTTTTTTTGACTGATTTTTTTTACACTGATTTTTTATCAACTGAATTTTTTATGCATAACGTTTTAAAATACTGTATTTTGACAAACTTTATTTTCTACACAAGTACATTTTTCTCACAAATCTTTATTCAATGAAATATTTGGCATTATTTTGTGTAAAAAAAAAAAGGGAGTTCACAAAATTTGAAAGCAATAAAATTGGTTAGATACATTTTGTGTCAAAATATGCTTTGGTAATAAAGACACAAATTAACTTTAAAAAAAAGATATTTTAGACATTTTACACTGAATTTTTTTAGACTGATTTTTTTACACAGAATTTTTTTGGACTGATTTTTTTTACACTGATTTTTTTTATACACTGTCCTTTTTACACTGATTTTTTTATACACTGACCTTTTTACACTGAATTTTTTATGCATAAAATTTCAAAATACTGTATTTTGACAAACTTTATTTTCTAAACAAGCACATTTTTCTCACAAATCTTAATTGAATGAAATATTCGGCATACTTTTGTGTAAAAAAAAAAAATGGAGTCCACAAAATTTGAACGCAAAATAATCGGTTATATAAATGTTGTGTCAAAATATGCTTTGGTAATAAAGACACATATTAACTTTAAAAAAAAAAAAAATTTAAACAGACTTTTTTTACACTGAATTATTTTACACTGAAATTTTTACACATAATTTTTTTTGACAGACTTTTTTAACACCGATTTTTTATACACTGACTTGTTTACACAGAATTTTGTATGCATAAAATTTCAAAATACTGTATTTTGACAAACTCTATTTTCTAAACAAGCACATTTTGCTCACAAATCTTCATTGAATGAAATATTCGGCATACTTTTGTGTAAAAAAAAAAAAAATGGAGTCCACAAAATTTGAACGCAAAATAATGGATTATATACATTTTGTGTCAAAAACGGCTTTGACACAAATTAACCTCCAAAAATTGATGACACATGTATGCATGTTTTCTTTATATAATACCCTATTATATTTTTTTCACCAGTTCATCAGTTAGTCAGCAAAATAAATCAACAAGTTATGGGCCGATTTTTGTCAAACTTTCAGAAACCGTCCGCAATCGGGACAAACAATTGTGTGTGCGTGTATGCCAGCCTCCCCGCCTCCACCCACAGAGACAAAGACAGTGGATGACAGACAAGAGGCTTCATTCACAGGATTTTGATGAAACTTTCAGGAAATGTCAGAAATGGGACCAGGAACAAGTTTTGGGACTGATTCGGATTTAGGACTTTTTTTTTTTTTTTTTTACAATAAAGAGGTCTGGGCTTTATTAGTTCCAAATGAACTTTCTTGCCTTCCTCATTAATGCTAAGCTAATGTTGTACAAATAGTTGTGTAGGCCCATATATGAAACTAAAACAGACCTGCAACATTTGTCTTCCCTTTCTCCTGCCTTATGACGGGCGCTGCATTCAAGTCCCAATGCAACCTGTCGCCGCGGTGCAGAAGCTGAATAGGACGTGGGAAAACTGAAGAGGTTTTTCTGCCCCGTCAGGGCCGCCATCTGCTCTTTATCCGCGCCTGGCACCCGGCCCTCGCCTGGGCCGCTTGGCACCTGAACACAACACACCCACATCACTGTGCTTAATGTAAAGTGTGTAAAATAATTGGGACTAAAAGCCCTTTTTGGGGTCCAAACACGCGCTCATTTGGACATGAATGATCGGGGGTCCGGGCGAGCTTATAATGAATGGAGGAAGAAAGGTAAGAGTGTATTTGTGCACGTCATGTGTGCACAAAGGAGAACTTGGTGTTTGTGCATTTAGATGCTTGAGAACCAAAACAAAGAGTCAGTGTTTGTGGCGGGACAAAAGGGGGAAATCTTTTTTTTTTTTTTTTTTTTTTTTAAATGTGTCAGTGTGGACTTCAAGTCCAAACACAGACTTGGTTGCCTTTTGTTTTGGTCCAAAGTGCTGGGTGGGGAACTTAGCCAGTGTTTTGTCCTTTTGGGTGACTCGGCCAAGCTATGGGGCACGGGCATGCCAACACGGCAGCTGTTTTTTATTCTCAAACACATGTCCGATCATCCTTAAGACTAGACTTTAGATGAAAAAAAAGACCAGATTTTGGATGATAAAAAGTGTAAGTTTAATTCCAACATTGCGGTTAAGCAGAATGTTTACGTATGGGCGATCATTTAGATATTTTTTATTTGCGAAACCAAAACAATACACATTTGGACTCGAGATGTCTGATAATATCGGACTGCCGATATTATCGGCCGATAAATGCTTTTATGTAATATCGGAAATTATCGGTATCGGTTTCAGAAAGTAAAATGTATGACTTTTTATAACGCCGCTGTATGGAGTGGTACACGGACGTAGGGAGAAGTACAGAGCAGTTGCATCTCCCAGTCATACTTGCCATCCCTCCCGATTTTCCCGGGAGACTCTTGAATTTCAGTGCCCCTCCCGACAATCTCCCGGGGCAACCATTCTCCTGAATTTCTCCCGATTTCCACCCGGACAACAATATTCGGGACGTGCCTTAAAGGCACTGCATTTGCGTACCGGCCCAATCACATAATATCTACGGCTTTTCACACACACAAGTGAATGCAATGCATACTTGGTCAACAGCCATACAGGTCACACTGAGGGTGACCGTATAAACAACTTTACCACTGTTACAAATATGCGCCACACTGTGAACCCACACCAAAATTCGGGAGAAAATCCGCACCGTAACACAACATAAACACAACAGAACAAATACCCGGAACCCCTTGCAGCCCTAACTCTTCCAGGACGCTACAATATACACCCCTGCCCCCCCAACCCCGTCCACCTCAACCTCCTCATGCTCTCTCAGGGAGAGCATGTCCTGTTTTGAGGCATGTTAAAAAAAAAAAAGCACTTTGTGACTTCAATAATAAATATGGCAGTGCCATGTTGGCACTTTTTTCCATAACTTGAGTTGATTTATTTTGGAAAACCTTGTTACATTGTTTAATGCATCCAGCGGGGCATCACAACAAAATTAGGCATAATAATGTGTTAATTCCACGACTGTATATATCGGTATCGGTTGATATCAGAATCGGTAATTAAGAGTTGGACAATATCGGAATATCGGATATCTGCAAAAAAGCCATTATCGGACATCTCTTATAAAAAGTGTAAGTTTAATTCCAACATTGCGGTGAAGCAGAATGTTTACGTATGGGCGATCATTTTGATATTTTTTATTTGCGAAACCAAAACAATATACATATGGACCACTAGGGCTCCCTCAATTTTGGGGAATGTTAAAGATTCCTCGGACCCAAAAGGGTCTCAGTCATTAAAGTGTTAAAAATAAGTCCATCCATCCATCCATCCATTTTCTACCGCTTGCATTGGGGCGGTAGGCGGGGTACACCCTGGACAAGTTGCTCAAAAAATAAGTCGCATATTATTATTTTTTTGTGTTAATTAACATTAACAAATTTGGGGATGTTAAAACGGCCATGTAAACTCGCTAATGCTAATCAGTAGCATGTCAATAGCAAAGCCAATGTATAAAAGATAGCGCATTTTTTTGTAAAGGGTGGAGCCGTACGTTTTCAAGTCAACTTCTTTGTTGCCGTTAAAAATCATAACATTGCCTGGATGTAGTTTGGCACTGCTCTCAGTGCTGCTGGAGTGATCACCAAGTGCCAAAGTGCAAAGTCAGTAATTGTGCGTGACGTCACTTGCACCTCGGGTACCGAAATATTGCACCGTTAAAATGTACGTAAATCCGTGCCCGGTAGGGTCGGCGGCATTCGGTGGGTGCCAAAAAAGTACCAATTACCATCCCTAGCAGGGACTCCTTTACTCTTTCAGATGACGACATCCAGCGTGCCAAATGCCCTGCAAACACTACATGAGAAAAAAACTAAAGCAGTGGTTTCAGCACATTTACCCTCACCAGCCACTCTGAAACTCCGCCAGTATCCAAACCTCAAAAACCCACAAAGAGAATTTCATCAAGGATATCCACATACGAAAGAGGCCTGGGTCGAATTTTGGTTGGTTGAAAAACATTAGTCAAAGATCCTCTCTATATGACAGGAGTGCTCTGCTATTTTAAAAATCAACTGCAAAAACACTAGTCGAAGATCTTCTAGATGACAAGAATGGTTGACTGTTTTTTAAGAACCTACTGCAAAAACACTAGTCAAAGATCCTCTATACAGCAAAAACGCTTTGCTGTTTTTCGAGACTTACTGCAAAAACATTAGTCAAAGATCCTCTCTATATGACAGGAGTGCTCTGCTATTTTAAGAATCAACTGCAAAAACACTAGTCGAAGATCCTCTGGATGACAAGAGTGGCGGGTTGTTTTTTTTAAGAACCTACTGCAAAAAAAATAGTCAAAGATCCTCTCTATATGACAGGAGTGCTCTGCTGTTTTGAAGGACCTACTGCAAAAACTCTAGTCAAAGATCCTCTATGTGAAAGAAACGATCTGCTGTTTTCAAAACTAACTGCAAAAATGTTAGTCAAATTATTCTCGATATGACAGGAGCAGTGCTGTTTTTAAGAAACTGCTGTAAAAACATTAGTCAAAGATCCTTTATATATGACAGTAGTGCTCGGCTATTTTAGGAATCAACTGCAGAAACACTTTTCGAAGATCCTTTGGATGACAGGAGTGGTAGGCTATTTTTTAAGAACCTACTGCAAAAACACTAGTCAAAGATCCTCTATACAGCAGCCTTTTTGAGGGCCTACTGCAAAATTATTAGTCAAATTATTTTCGATATAACAGGAGCTCTGATGTTTTTAAAAACCTATTGCAAAAACATTAGTCAAAGCTCCTCTCTATATGACAGGAGTGCTCTGCTATTTTTAAGGACCAACAGCAAAAACACTAGTCAAAGATCCTCAATATGAAAGAAGCGCTCTGCTGTTTTTAAAACTAACTGCAAAAATATTAGTCAAATTATTCTCGATATAACAGGAGCTGTGCTGTTTTTACGAAACTGCTGTAAAAATATTAGTCAAAAATCCTCCACACAGCAGAAGCACTTTGCTGTTTTTGAGCACCTACTGCAAAAACACTAGTCAAATTATTTTCGATATAACAGGAGCTCTGTTGTTTTTAAGAACCTAGTGCAAAAACAATAGTCAAAGATCCTCTCTATATGACAGGAGTGCTCTGCTATTTTAAGAATCAACTGCAAAAACACTAGTCGAAGATCCTCTAGATGACAAGAATGGTAGACTGTTTTTAAGAACCTACTGCAAAAACACTAGTCAAAGATCCTCTATAGAGCAAAAGCGCTTTGCTGTTTTTCAGCACTTACTGCAAAAACACTACTCCAAGATCCTCTCTTTATGACAGGAGTGCTCAGCTATTTTAAGAATCAACTGCAAAAACACGAGTCCAAGATCTTCTAGATGGCAAGACTGGCAAGTTGTTTTTTAAGAACCTACTGCAAAAACAATAGTCAAAGATCCTCTCTATATGACAGGAGTGCTCTGCTGTTTTTAAGGACCAACTGCAAAAACACTAGTCGAAGATCCTCTAGATGAAAAGACTGGCAGGTTGTTTTTTAAGAAGCTACTGCAAAAACAATAGTCAAAGATCCTCTCTATATGACAGGAGTGCTCTGCTGTTTTAAGGACATACTGCAAAAACACTAGTCAAAGATCCTCTATATGACAGAAGCATTGTGCCATTTTTAAAACAAACTGCAACAATATTAGAGAATTTCATCAAGAATCTCCACATACGAAAGAGGCCTGGGTCGAATTTTGGTTGGTTAAAAAACATTAGTCAAAGATCCTCTCTATTTGACAGGAGTGCTCTGCTATTTTAAGAATCACCTGCAAAAACACTAGTCGAAGATCCTCTAGATGACAAGAATGGTAGACAGTTTTTTAAGAACCTACTGCAAAAACATTAGTCAAAGATCCTCTCTATATGACAGGAGTGCCTTGCTATTTTAAAAATCAACTGAAAAAACATTAATCAAAGATCCTCTGGATGACAAGAATGGTAGACTGTTTTTTAAGAACCTACTGCAAAAACACTAGTCAAAGATCCTCTCTATATGACAGGAGTGCTCTGCTATTTTAAAAATCAACTACAAAAACACTAGTCAACGATCCTCTGGATGACAAGAATGGTAGACTGTTTTTTAAGAAGCTACTGCAAAAACACTAGTCAAAGATCCTCTGTAGAGCAGAAGGGCTTTGCTGTTTTTCAGGACTTACTGCAAAAACACTCCTCGAAGATCCTCTAGATGACAAGAATGGTAGACTGTTTTTTAAGAACCTACTGCAAAAACACTAGTCAAAGATCCTCTATACAGCAAAAACGCTTGGCTGTTTTTCAGGACTTACTGCAAAAACACTAGTCGAAGATCCTCTAGATGACAAGAATGGTAGACAGTTTTTTAAGAACCTACTGCAAAAACATTAGTCAAAGATCCTCTCTATATGACAGGAGTGCTCTGCTATTTTAAAAATCTACTGCAAAAACACTAGTCGAAGATCCTCTATATGACAAGAATGGTAGACTGTTTTTTAAGAACCTACTGCAAAAACACTAGTCAAAGATCCTCTATACAGCAAAAACGCTTGGCTGTTTTTCGGGACTTACTGCAAAAATACTAGTCAAAGATCCTCTATACAGCAAAAACGCTTGGCTGTTTTTCGGGACTTACTGCAAAAATACTAGTCAAAGATCCTCTATACAGCAAAAATGCTTGGCTGTTTTTCGGGACCTACTGCAAAAACACTAGTCGAAAATCCTCTGGATGACAAGAATGGTAGACTGTTTTTTAAGAACCTACTGCAAAAACACTAGTCAAAGATCCTCTATACAGCAAAAATGCTTTGCTGTTTTTCGAGACTTACTGCAAAAACACTAGTCAAAGATCCTCTATACAGCAAAAATGCTTTGCTGTTTTTCGAGACTTACTGCAAAAACACTAGTCAAAGATCCTCTATACAGCAAAAACGCTTTGCTGTTTTTCGAGACTTACTGCAAAAACACTAGTCGAAGATCCTCTAGATGACAAGAATGGTAGACTGTTTTTTAAGAAGCTACTGCAAAAACATTAGTCAAAGATCCTCTCTATATGACAGGAGTGCTCTGCTATTTAAAAAAATCAACTGCAAAAACACTAGTCGAAGATCTTCTAGATGACAAGAATGGTAGACTGTTTTTTAAGAACCTACTGCAAAAACACTAGTCAAAGATCCTCTATACAGCAAAAACGCTTGGCTGTTTTTCGGGACCTACTGCAAAAACACTAGTCAAAGATCCTCTATACAGCAAAAACGCTTTGCTGTTTTTCGGGACTTACTGCAAAAACACTAGTCGAAGATCCTCTAGATGACAAGAATGTTAGACTGTTTTTTAAGAAGCTACTGCAAAAACATTTGTCAAAGATCCTCTCTATATGACAGGAGTGCTCTGCTATTTTAAAAATCTACTGCAAAAACACTAGTCGAAGATCCTCTATACGACAAGAATGGTAGACTGTTTTTTAAGAACCTACTGCAAAAACACTAGTCAAAGATCCTCTATACAGCAAAAACGCTTGGCTGTTTTTCAGGACTTACTGCAAAAACACTAGTCAAAGATCCTCTATATGACAAAAGCATTGTGCCATTTTTAAAACGAACTGCAACAATATTGGAGAATTTCATCAAGGATTTCCACATACGAAAGAGGCCTGGGTCGAATTTTGGTTGGTTGAAAAACATTAGTCAAAGATCCTCTCTATATGACAGGAGTGCTCTGCTATTTTAAAAATCAACTGCAAAAACACTAGTCGAAGATCTTCTAGATGACAAGAATGGTAGACTGTTTTTTAAGAACGTACTGCAAAAACACTAGTCAAAGATCCTCTATACAGCAAAAATGCTTTGCTGTTTTTCGAGACTTACTGCAAAAACACTAGTCAAAGATCCTCTATACAGCAAAAACGCTTTGCTGTTTTTCGGGACTTACTGCAAAAACACTAGTCGAAGATCCTCTAGATGACAAGATTGTTAGACTGTTTTTTTAAGAAGCTACTGCAAAAACACTAGTCAAAGATCCTCTAATACAGCAAAAACGCTTGGCTGTTTTTCAGGACTTACTGCAAAAACACTAGTCAAAGATCCTCTATATGACAAAAGCATTGTGCCATTTTTAAAACGAACTGCAACAATATTAAAAAATTTCATCAAGGATTTCCACATACGAAAGAGGCCTGGGTCGAATTTTGGTTGGTTGAAAAACATTAGTCAAAGATCCTCTCTATATGACAGGAGTGCTCTGCTATTTTAAAAATCAACTGCAAAAACACTAGTCGAAGATCTTCTAGATGACAAGAATGGTTGACTGTTTTTTAAGAACCTACTGCAAAAACACTAGTCAAAGATCCTCTATACAGCAAAAACGCTTGGCTGTTTTTCGGGACTTACTGCAAAAATACTAGTCAAAGATCCTCTATACAGCAAAAACGCTTGGCTGTTTTTCGGGACCTACTGCAAAAACACTAGTCGAAGATCCTCTAGATGACAAGAATGTTAGACTGTTTTTTAAGAACCTACTACAAAAACACTAGTCAAAGATCCTCTATACAGCAAAAACGCTTGGCTGTTTTTCAGGACTTACTGCAAAAACACTAGTCAAAGATCCTCTATACAGCAAAAACGCTTGGCTGTTTTTCGGGACCTACTGCAAAAACACTAGTCGGAAATCCTCTGGATGACAAGAATGGTAGACTGTTTTTTAAGAACCTACTGCAAAAACACTAGTCAAAGATCCTCTATACAGCAAAAATGCTTTGCTGTTTTTCGAGACTTACTGCAAAAACACTAGTCAAAGATCCTCTATACAGCAAAAACGCTTTGCTGTTTTTCGGGACTTACTGCAAAAACACTAGTCGAAGATCCTCTAGATGACAAGAATGTTAGACTGTTTTTTAAGAAGCTACTGCAAAAACATTAGTCAAAGATCCTCTCTATATGACAGGAGTGCTCTGCTATTTAAAAAAATCAACTGAAAAAACACTAGTCGAAGATCTTCTAGATGACAAGAATGGTTGACTGTTTTTTAAGAACCTACTGCAAAAACACTAGTCAAAGATCCTCTATACAGCAAAAATGCTTGGCTGTTTTTCAGGACTTACTGCAAAAACACTAGTCAAAGATCCTCTATATGACAAAAGCATTGTGCCATTTTTAAAACGAACTGCAACAATATTAGAGAATTTCATCAAGGATTTCCACATACGAAAGAGGCCTGGGTCGAATTTTGGTTGGTTGAAAAACATTAGTCAAAGATCCTCTCTATATAACAGGAGTGCTCTGCTATTTTAAAAATCAACTGCAAAAACACTAGTCGAAGATCTTCTAGATGACAAGAATGGTAGACTGTTTTTTAAGAACCTACTGCAAAAACACTAGTCAAAGATCCTCTATACAGCAAAAACGCTTGGCTGTTTTTCGGGACTTACTGCAAAAATACTAGTCAAAGATCCTCTATACAGCAAAAACGCTTGGCTGTTTTTCGGGACCTACTGCAAAAACACTAGTCGAAAATCCTCTGGATGACAAGAATGGTAGACTGTTTTTTAAGAACCTACTGCAAAAACACTAGTCAAAGATCCTCTATACAGCAAAAATGCTTTGCTGTTTTTCGAGACTTACTGCAAAAACACTAGTCAAAGATCCTCTATACAGCAAAAACGCTTTGCTGTTTTTCGGGACTTACTGCAAAATCACTAGTCGAAGATCCTCTAGATGACAAGAATGTTGGACTGTTTTTTAAGAAGCTACTGCAAAAACATTAGTCAAAGATCCTCTCTATATGACAGGAGTGCTCTGCTATTTAAAAAAATCAACTGCAAAAACACTAGTCGAAGATCTTCTAGATGACAAGAATGTTAGACTGTTTTTTAAGAAGCTACTGCAAAAACATTAGTCAAAGATCCTCTCTATATGACAGGAGTGCTCTGCTATTTAAAAAAATCAACTGCAAAAACACTAGTCGAAGATCTTCTAGATGACAAGAATGGTAGACTGTTTTTTAAGAACCTACTGCAAAAACACTAGTCAAAGATCCTCTATACAGCAAAAACGCTTGGCTGTTTTTCGGGACCTACTGCAAAAATACTAGTCAAAGATCCTCTATACAGCAAAAACGCTTGGCTGTTTTTCGGGACCTACTGCAAAAACACTAGTCGAAAATCCTCTGGATGACAAGAATGGTAGACTGTTTTTTAAGAACCTACTGCAAAAACACTAGTCAAAGATCCTCTATACAGCAAAAATGCTTTGCTGTTTTTCGAGACTTACTGCAAAAACACTAGTCAAAGATCCTCTATACAGCAAAAAACGCTTTGCTGTTTTTCGGGACTTACTGCAAAAACACTAGTCGAAGATCCTCTAGATGACAAGAATGTTAGACTGTTTTTTAAGAAGCTACTGCAAAAACATTAGTCAAAGATCCTCTCTATATGACAGGAGTGCTCTGCTATTTAAAAAAATCAACTGCAAAAACACTAGTCAAAGATCCTCTGGATGACAAGAATGGTAGACTGTTTTTTAAGAACCTACTGCAAAAACACTAGTCAAAGATCCTCTATAGAGCAGAATGGCTTTCCTGTTTTTCAGGACTTACTGCAAAAACACTAGTCAAAGATCCTCTATATAACAAAAGCATTGTGCCATTTTTAAAACGAACTGCAACAATATTAGAGAATTTCATCAAGGATTTCCACATACGAAAGAGGCCTGGGTCGAATTTTGGTTGGTTGAAAAACATTAGTCAAAGATCTTCTCTTTATGACAGGAGTGCTCTGCTATTTTAAAAATCAACTGCAAAAACACTAGTCGAAGATCTTCTAGATGACAAGAATGGTAGACTGTTTTTTAAGAACCTACTGCAAAAACACTAGTCAAAGATCCTCTATACAGCAAAAACGCTTGGCTGTTTTTCGGGACTTACTGCAAAAATACTAGTCAAAGATCCTCTATACAGCAAAAACGCTTGGCTGTTTTTCGGGACTTACTGCAAAAATACTAGTCAAAGATCCTCTATACAGCAAAAACGCTTGGCTGTTTTTCGGGACCTACTGCAAAAACACTAGTCCAAAATCCTCTGGATGACAAGTATGGTAGACTGTTTTTTAAGAACCTACTGCAAAAACACTAGTCAAAGATCCTCTATACAGCAAAAATGCTTTGCTGTTTTTCGAGACTTACTGCAAAAACACTAGTCAAAGATCCTCTATACAGCAAAAACGCTTTGCTGTTTTTCGAGACTTACTGCAAAAACACTAGTCAAAGATCCTCTATACAGCAAAAACGCTTTGCTGTTTTTCAGGACTTACTGCAAAAACACTAGTCGAAGATCCTCTAGATGACAAGAATGTTAGACTGTTTTTTAAGAACCTACTGCAAAAACACTAGTCGAAGATCCTCTAGATGACAAGAATGTTAGACTGTTTTTTAAGAAGCTACTGCAAAAACATTAGTCAAAGATCCTCTCTACATGACAGGAGTGCTCTGCTATTTAAAAAAATCAACTGCAAAAACACTAGTCGAAAATCCTCTGGATGACAAGCATGGTAGACTGTTTTTTAAGAACCTACTGCAAAAACACTAGTCAAAGATCCTCTATACAGCAAAAATGCTTTGCTGGTTTTCGAGACTTACTGCAAAAACACTAGTCAAAGATCCTCTATACAGCAAAAATGCTTTGCTGTTTTTCGAGACTTACTGCAAAAACACTAGTCAAAGATCCTCTATACAGCAAAAACGCTTTGCTGTTTTTCGGGACTTACTGCAAAATCACTAGTCGAAGATCCTCTAGATGACAAGAATGTTGGACTGTTTTTTAAGAAGCTACTGCAAAAACATTAGTCAAAGATCCTCTCTATATGACAGGAGTGCTCTGCTATTTAAAAAAATCAACTGCAAAAACACTAGTCGAAGATCTTCTAGATGACAAGAATGTTAGACTGTTTTTTAAGAAGCTACTGCAAAAACATTAGTCAAAGATCCTCTCTATATGACAGGAGTGCTCTGCTATTTAAAAAAATCAACTGCAAAAACACTAGTCGAAGATCTTCTAGATGACAAGAATGGTAGACTGTTTTTTAAGAACCTACTGCAAAAACACTAGTCAAAGATCCTCTATACAGCAAAAACGCTTGGCTGTTTTTCGGGACCTACTGCAAAAATACTAGTCAAAGATCCTCTATACAGCAAAAACGCTTGGCTGTTTTTCGGGACCTACTGGAAAAACACTAGTCGAAGATCCTCTAGATGACAAGAATGTTAGACTGTTTTTTAAGAAGCTACTGCAAAAACATTAGTCAAAGATCCTCTCTATATGACAGGAGTGCTCTGCTATTTAAAAAAATCAACTGCAAAAACACTAGTCAAAGATCCTCTGGATGACAAGAATGGTAGACTGTTTTTTAAGAACCTACTGCAAAAACACTAGTCAAAGATCCTCTATAGAGCAGAATGGCTTTCCTGTTTTTCAGGACTTACTGCAAAAACACTAGTCAAAGATCCTCTATATGACAAAAGCATTGTGCCATTTTTAAAAAGAACTGCAACAATATTAGAGAATTTCATCAAGGATTTCCACATACGAAAGAGGCCTGGGTCGAATTTTGGTTGGTTGAAAAACATTAGTCAAAGATCCTCTCTATATGACAGGAGTGCTCTGCTATTTTAAAAATCAACTGCAAAAACACTAGTCGAAGATCTTCTAGATGACAAGAATGGTAGACTGTTTTTTAAGAACCTACTGCAAAAACACTAGTCAAAGATCCTCTATACAGCAAAAACGCTTGGCTGTTTTTCAGGACCTACTGCAAAAACACTAGTCGAAAATCTTCTAGATGACAAGAATGGTAGACTGTTTTTTAAGAACCTACTGCAAAAACACTAGTCAAAGATCCTCTATACAGCAAAAATGCTTTGCTGTTTTTCGAGACTTACTGCAAAAACACTAGTCAAAGATCCTCTATACAGCAAAAACGCTTTGCTGTTTTTCGGGACTTACTGCAAAAACACTAGTCGAAGATCCTCTAGATGACAAGAATGTTAGACTGTTTTTTAAGAAGCTACTGCAAAAACATTAGTCAAAGATCCTCTCTATATGACAGGAGTGCTCTGCTATTTAAAAAAATCAACTGCAAAAACACTAGTCGAAGATCTTCTAGATGACAAGAATGGTAGACTGTTTTTTAAGAACCTACTGCAAAAACACTAGTCAAAGATCCTCTATACAGCAAAAACGCTTGGCTGTTTTTCGAGACTTACTGCAAAAATACTAGTCAAAGATCCTCTATACAGCAAAAATGCTTTGCTGTTTTTCGGGACTTACTGCAAAAATACTAGTCAAAGATCCTCTATACAGCAAAAACGCTTGGCTGTTTTTCGGGACCTACTGCAAAAACACTAGTCGGAAATCCTCTGGATGACAAGAATGGTAGACTGTTTTTTAAGAACCTACTGCAAAAACACTAGTCAAAGATCCTCTATACAGCAAAAATGCTTTGCTGTTTTTCGAGACTTACTGCAAAAACACTAGTCAAAGATCCTCTATACAGCAAAAACGCTTGGCTGTTTTTCGGGACTTACTGCAAAAACACTAGTCGAAGATCCTCTAGATGACAAGAATGTTAGACTGTTTTTTAAGAACCTACTGCAAAAACACTAGTCAAAGATCCTCTATACAGCAAAAACGCTTGGCTGTTTTTCAGGACTTACTGCAAAAACACTAGTCGAAAATCCTCTGGATGACAAGAATGGTAGACTGTTTTTTAAGAACCTACTGCAAAAACACTAGTCAAAGATCCTCTATACAGCAAAAATGCTTTGCTGTTTTTCGAGACTTACTGCAAAAACACTAGTCAAAGATCCTCTATACAGCAAAAACGCTTTGCTGTTTTTCGGGACTTACTGCAAAAACACTAGTCAAAGATCCTCTATACAGCAAAAACGCTTTGCTGTTTTTCGAGACTTACTGCAAAAACAGTAGTCGAAGATCCTCTAGATGACAAGAATGTTAGACTGTTTTTTAAGAAGCTACTGCAAAAACATTAGTCAAAGATCCTCTCTATATGACAGGAGTGCTCTGCTATTTAAAAAAATCAACTGCAAAAACACTAGTCGAAGATCTTCTAGATGACAAGAATGGTAGACTGTTTTTTAAGAACCTACTGCAAAAACACTAGTCAAAGATCCTCTATACAGCAAAAACGCTTGGCTGTTTTTCGGGACCTACTGCAAAAACACTAGTCAAAGATCCTCTGGATGACAAGAATGGTAGACTGTTTTTTAAGAACCTACTGCAAAAACACTAGTCAAAGATCCTCTATACAGCAAAAATGCTTTGCTGTTTTTCGAGACTTACTGCAAAAACACTAGTCAAAGATCCTCTATATAGCAAAAACGCTTTGCTGTTTTTCGGGACTTACTGCAAAAACACTAGTCGAAGATCCTCTAGATGACAAGAATGGTAGACTGTTTTTTAAGAAGCTACTGCAAAAACATTAGTCAAAGATCCTCTCTACATGACAGGAGTGCTCTGCTATTTAAAAAAATCAACTGCAAAAACACTAGTCGAAGATCTTCTAGATGACAAGAATGGTAGACTGTTTTTTAAGAACCTACTGCAAAAACACTAGTCAAAGATCCTCTATACAGCAAAAACGCTTGGCTGTTTTTCGGGACTTACTGCAAAAACACTAGTCGAAGATCCTCTAGATGACAAGAATGGTAGACAGTTTTTTAAGAACCTACTGCAAAAACATTAGTCAAAGATCCTCTCTATATGACAGGAGTGCTCTGCTATTTTAAAAATCTACTGCAAAAACACTAGTCGAAGATCCTCTATATGACAAGAATGGTAGACTGTTTTTTAAGAACCTACTGCAAAAACACTAGTCAAAGATCCTCTATACAGCAAAAACGCTTGGCTGTTTTTCAGGACTTACTGCAAAAACACTAGTCAAAGATCCTCTATATGACAAAAGCATTGTGCCATTTTTAAAACGAACTGCAACAATATTAGAGAATTTCATCAAGGATTTCCACATACGAAAGAGGCCTGGGTCGAATTTTGGTTGGTTGAAAAACATTAGTCAAAGATCCTCTCTATATGACAGGAGTGCTCTGCTATTTTAAAAATCAACTGCAAAAACACTAGTCGAAGATCTTCTAGATGACAAGAATGGTTGACTGTTTTTTAAGAACCTACTGCAAAAACACTAGTCAAAGATCCTCTATACAGCAAAAACGCTTGGCTGTTTTTCGGGACTTACTGCAAAAATACTAGTCAAAGATCCTCTATACAGCAAAAACGCTTGGCTGTTTTTCGGGACCTACTGCAAAAACACTAGTCGAAGATCCTCTAGATGACAAGAATGTTAGACTGTTTTTTAAGAAGCTACTGCAAAAACACTAGTCAAAGATCCTCTATACAGCAAAAACGCTTGGCTGTTTTTCAGGACTTACTGCAAAAACACTAGTCAAAGATCCTCTATACAGCAAAAACGCTTGGCTGTTTTTCGGGACCTACTGCAAAAACACTAGTCGGAAATCCTCTGGATGACAAGAATGGTAGACTGTTTTTTAAGAACCTACTGCAAAAACACTAGTCAAAGATCCTCTATACAGCAAAAATGCTTTGCTGTTTTTCGAGACTTACTGCAAAAACACTAGTCAAAGATCCTCTATACAGCAAAAACGCTTTGCTGTTTTTCGGGACTTACTGCAAAAACACTAGTCGAAGATCCTCTAGATGACAAGAATGTTAGACTGTTTTTTAAGAAGCTACTGCAAAAACATTAGTCAAAGATCCTCTCTATATGACAGGAGTGCTCTGCTATTTAAAAAAATCAACTGAAAAAACACTAGTCGAAGATCTTCTAGATGACAAGAATGGTTGACTGTTTTTTAAGAACCTACTGCAAAAACACTAGTCAAAGATCCTCTATACAGCAAAAATGCTTGGCTGTTTTTCAGGACTTACTGCAAAAACACTAGTCAAAGATCCTCTATATGACAAAAGCATTGTGCCATATTTAAAACGAACTGCAACAATATTAGAGAATTTCATCAAGGATTTCCACATACGAAAGAGGCCTGGGTCGATTTTTGGTTGGTTGAAAAACATTAGTCAAAGATCCTCTCTATATAACAGGAGTGCTCTGCTATTTTAAAAATCAACTGCAAAAACACTAGTCGAAGATCTTCTAGATGACAAGAATGGTAGACTGTTTTTTAAGAACCTACTGCAAAAACACTAGTCAAAGATCCTCTATACAGCAAAAACGCTTGGCTGTTTTTCGGGACTTACTGCAAAAATACTAGTCAAAGATCCTCTATACAGCAAAAACGCTTGGCTGTTTTTCGGGACCTACTGCAAAAACACTAGTCGAAAATCCTCTGGATGACAAGAATGGTAGACTGTTTTTTAAGAACCTACTGCAAAAACACTAGTCAAAGATCCTCTATACAGCAAAAACGCTTTGCTGTTTTTTGAGACTTACTGCAAAAACACTAGTCAAAGATCCTCTATACAGCAAAAACGCTTGGCTGTTTTTCAGGACTTACTGCAAAAACACTAGTCGAAGATCCTCTAGATGACAACAATGGTAGACAGTTTTTTAAGAACCTACTGCAAAAACATTAGTCAAAGATCCTCTCTATATGACAGGAGTGCTCTGCTATTTAAAAAAATCAACTGCAAAAACACTAGTCGAAGATCCTCTAGATGACAAGAATGTTAGACTGTTTTTTAAGAAGCTACTGCAAAAACATTAGTCAAAGATCCTCTCTATATGACAGGAGTGCTCTGCTGTTTTTAAGGACCAACTGCAAAAACACTAGTCGAAGATCCTCTAGATGAAAAGACTGGCAGGTTGTATTTTAAGAAGCTACTGCAAAAACAATAGTCAAAGATCCTCTCTATATGACAGGAGTGCTCTGCTGTTTTAAGGACATACTGCAAAAACACTAGTCAAAGATCCTCTATATGACAGAAGCATTGTGCCATTTTTAAAACAAACTGCAACAATATTAGAGAATTTCATCAAGAATCTCCACATACGAAAGAGGCCTGGGTCGAATTTTGGTTGGTTAAAAAACATTAGTCAAAGATCCTCTCTATTTGACAGGAGTGCTCTGCTATTTTAAGAATCACCTGCAAAAACACTAGTCGAAGATCCTCTAGATGACAAGAATGGTAGACAGTTTTTTAAGAACCTACTGCAAAAACATTAGTCAAAGATCCTCTCTATATGACAGGAGTGCCTTGCTATTTTAAAAATCAACTGAAAAAACATTAATCAAAGATCCTCTGGATGACAAGAATGGTAGACTGTTTTTTAAGAACCTACTGCAAAAACACTAGTCAAAGATCCTCTCTATATGACAGGAGTGCTCTGCTATTTTAAAAATCAACTACAAAAACACTAGTCAACGATCCTCTGGATGACAAGAATGGTAGACTGTTTTTTAAGAAGCTACTGCAAAAACACTAGTCAAAGATCCTCTGTAGAGCAGAAGGGCTTTGCTGTTTTTCAGGACTTACTGCAAAAACACTCCTCGAAGATCCTCTAGATGACAAGAATGGTAGACTGTTTTTTAAGAACCTACTGCAAAAACACTAGTCAAAGATCCTCTATACAGCAAAAACGCTTGGCTGTTTTTCAGGACTTACTGCAAAAACACTAGTCGAAGATCCTCTAGATGACAAGAATGGTAGACAGTTTTTTAAGAACCTACTGCAAAAACATTAGTCAAAGATCCTCTCTATATGACAGGAGTGCTCTGCTATTTTAAAAATCTACTGCAAAAACACTAGTCGAAGATCCTCTATATGACAAGAATGGTAGACTGTTTTTTAAGAACCTACTGCAAAAACACTAGTCAAAGATCCTCTATACAGCAAAAACGCTTGGCTGTTTTTCGGGACTTACTGCAAAAATACTAGTCAAAGATCCTCTATACAGCAAAAACGCTTGGCTGTTTTTCGGGACTTACTGCAAAAATACTAGTCAAAGATCCTCTATACAGCAAAAACGCTTGGCTGTTTTTCGGGACCTACTGCAAAAACACTAGTCGAAAATCCTCTGGATGACAAGAATGGTAGACTGTTTTTTAAGAACCTACTGCAAAAACACTAGTCAAAGATCCTCTATACAGCAAAAATGCTTTGCTGTTTTTCGAGACTTACTGCAAAAACACTAGTCAAAGATCCTCTATACAGCAAAAATGCTTTGCTGTTTTTCGAGACTTACTGCAAAAACACTAGTCAAAGATCCTCTATACAGCAAAAACGCTTTGCTGTTTTTCGAGACTTACTGCAAAAACACTAGTCGAAGATCCTCTAGATGACAAGAATGGTAGACTGTTTTTTAAGAAGCTACTGCAAAAACATTAGTCAAAGATCCTCTCTATATGACAGGAGTGCTCTGCTATTTAAAAAAATCAACTGCAAAAACACTAGTCGAAGATCTTCTAGATGACAAGAATGGTAGACTGTTTTTTAAGAACCTACTGCAAAAACACTAGTCAAAGATCCTCTATACAGCAAAAAGGCTTGGCTGTTTTTCGGGACCTACTGCAAAAACACTAGTCAAAGATCCTCTATACAGCAAAAACGCTTTGCTGTTTTTCGGGACTTACTGCAAAAACACTAGTCGAAGATCCTCTAGATGACAAGAATGTTAGACTGTTTTTTAAGAAGCTACTGCAAAAACATTTGTCAAAGATCCTCTCTATATGACAGGAGTGCTCTGCTATTTTAAAAATCTACTGCAAAAACACTAGTCGAAGATCCTCTATACGACAAGAATGGTAGACTGTTTTTTAAGAACCTACTGCAAAAACACTAGTCAAAGATCCTCTATACAGCAAAAACGCTTGGCTGTTTTTCAGGACTTACTGCAAAAACACTAGTCAAAGATCCTCTATATGACAAAAGCATTGTGCCATTTTTAAAACGAACTGCAACAATATTGGAGAATTTCATCAAGGATTTCCACATACGAAAGAGGCCTGGGTCGAATTTTGGTTGGTTGAAAAACATTAGTCAAAGATCCTCTCTATATGACAGGAGTGCTCTGCTATTTTAAAAATCAACTGCAAAAACACTAGTCGAAGATCTTCTAGATGACAAGAATGGTAGACTGTTTTTTAAGAACGTACTGCAAAAACACTAGTCAAAGATCCTCTATACAGCAAAAATGCTTTGCTGTTTTTCGAGACTTACTGCAAAAACACTAGTCAAAGATCCTCTATACAGCAAAAACGCTTTGCTGTTTTTCGGGACTTACTGCAAAAACACTAGTCGAAGATCCTCTAGATGACAAGATTGTTAGACTGTTTTTTTAAGAAGCTACTGCAAAAACACTAGTCAAAGATCCTCTAATACAGCAAAAACGCTTGGCTGTTTTTCAGGACTTACTGCAAAAACACTAGTCAAAGATCCTCTATATGACAAAAGCATTGTGCCATTTTTAAAACGAACTGCAACAATATTAAAAAATTTCATCAAGGATTTCCACATACGAAAGAGGCCTGGGTCGAATTTTGGTTGGTTGAAAAACATTAGTCAAAGATCCTCTCTATATGACAGGAGTGCTCTGCTATTTTAAAAATCAACTGCAAAAACACTAGTCGAAGATCTTCTAGATGACAAGAATGGTTGACTGTTTTTTAAGAACCTACTGCAAAAACACTAGTCAAAGATCCTCTATACAGCAAAAACGCTTGGCTGTTTTTCGGGACTTACTGCAAAAATACTAGTCAAAGATCCTCTATACAGCAAAAACGCTTGGCTGTTTTTCGGGACCTACTGCAAAAACACTAGTCGAAGATCCTCTAGATGACAAGAATGTTAGACTGTTTTTTAAGAACCTACTACAAAAACACTAGTCAAAGATCCTCTATACAGCAAAAACGCTTGGCTGTTTTTCAGGACTTACTGCAAAAACACTAGTCAAAGATCCTCTATACAGCAAAAACGCTTGGCTGTTTTTCGGGACCTACTGCAAAAACACTAGTCGGAAATCCTCTGGATGACAAGAATGGTAGACTGTTTTTTAAGAACCTACTGCAAAAACACTAGTCAAAGATCCTCTATACAGCAAAAATGCTTTGCTGTTTTTCGAGACTTACTGCAAAAACACTAGTCAAAGATCCTCTATACAGCAAAAACGCTTTGCTGTTTTTCGGGACTTACTGCAAAAACACTAGTCGAAGATCCTCTAGATGACAAGAATGTTAGACTGTTTTTTAAGAAGCTACTGCAAAAACATTAGTCAAAGATCCTCTCTATATGACAGGAGTGCTCTGCTATTTAAAAAAATCAACTGAAAAAACACTAGTCGAAGATCTTCTAGATGACAAGAATGGTTGACTGTTTTTTAAGAACCTACTGCAAAAACACTAGTCAAAGATCCTCTATACAGCAAAAATGCTTGGCTGTTTTTCAGGACTTACTGCAAAAACACTAGTCAAAGATCCTCTATATGACAAAAGCATTGTGCCATTTTTAAAACGAACTGCAACAATATTAGAGAATTTCATCAAGGATTTCCACATACGAAAGAGGCCTGGGTCGAATTTTGGTTGGTTGAAAAACATTAGTCAAAGATCCTCTCTATATAACAGGAGTGCTCTGCTATTTTAAAAATCAACTGCAAAAACACTAGTCGAAGATCTTCTAGATGACAAGAATGGTAGACTGTTTTTTAAGAACCTACTGCAAAAACACTAGTCAAAGATCCTCTATACAGCAAAAACGCTTGGCTGTTTTTCGGGACTTACTGCAAAAATACTAGTCAAAGATCCTCTATACAGCAAAAACGCTTGGCTGTTTTTCGGGACCTACTGCAAAAACACTAGTCGAAAATCCTCTGGATGACAAGAATGGTAGACTGTTTTTTAAGAACCTACTGCAAAAACACTAGTCAAAGATCCTCTATACAGCAAAAATGCTTTGCTGTTTTTCGAGACTTACTGCAAAAACACTAGTCAAAGATCCTCTATACAGCAAAAACGCTTTGCTGTTTTTCGGGACTTACTGCAAAATCACTAGTCGAAGATCCTCTAGATGACAAGAATGTTGGACTGTTTTTTAAGAAGCTACTGCAAAAACATTAGTCAAAGATCCTCTCTATATGACAGGAGTGCTCTGCTATTTAAAAAAATCAACTGCAAAAACACTAGTCGAAGATCTTCTAGATGACAAGAATGTTAGACTGTTTTTTAAGAAGCTACTGCAAAAACATTAGTCAAAGATCCTCTCTATATGACAGGAGTGCTCTGCTATTTAAAAAAATCAACTGCAAAAACACTAGTCGAAGATCTTCTAGATGACAAGAATGGTAGACTGTTTTTTAAGAACCTACTGCAAAAACACTAGTCAAAGATCCTCTATACAGCAAAAACGCTTGGCTGTTTTTCGGGACCTACTGCAAAAATACTAGTCAAAGATCCTCTATACAGCAAAAACGCTTGGCTGTTTTTCGGGACCTACTGCAAAAACACTAGTCGAAAATCCTCTGGATGACAAGAATGGTAGACTGTTTTTTAAGAACCTACTGCAAAAACACTAGTCAAAGATCCTCTATACAGCAAAAATGCTTTGCTGTTTTTCGAGACTTACTGCAAAAACACTAGTCAAAGATCCTCTATACAGCAAAAAACGCTTTGCTGTTTTTCGGGACTTACTGCAAAAACACTAGTCGAAGATCCTCTAGATGACAAGAATGTTAGACTGTTTTTTAAGAAGCTACTGCAAAAACATTAGTCAAAGATCCTCTCTATATGACAGGAGTGCTCTGCTATTTAAAAAAATCAACTGCAAAAACACTAGTCAAAGATCCTCTGGATGACAAGAATGGTAGACTGTTTTTTAAGAACCTACTGCAAAAACACTAGTCAAAGATCCTCTATGGAGCAGAATGGCTTTCCTGTTTTTCAGGACTTACTGCAAAAACACTAGTCAAAGATCCTCTATATAACAAAAGCATTGTGCCATTTTTAAAACGAACTGCAACAATATTAGAGAATTTCATCAAGGATTTCCACATACGAAAGAGGCCTGGGTCGAATTTTGGTTGGTTGAAAAACATTAGTCAAAGATCTTCTCTTTATGACAGGAGTGCTCTGCTATTTTAAAAATCAACTGCAAAAACACTAGTCGAAGATCTTCTAGATGACAAGAATGGTAGACTGTTTTTTAAGAACCTACTGCAAAAACACTAGTCAAAGATCCTCTATACAGCAAAAACGCTTGGCTGTTTTTCGGGACTTACTGCAAAAATACTAGTCAAAGATCCTCTATACAGCAAAAACGCTTGGCTGTTTTTCGGGACTTACTGCAAAAATACTAGTCAAAGATCCTCTATACAGCAAAAACGCTTGGCTGTTTTTCGGGACCTACTGCAAAAACACTAGTCCAAAATCCTCTGGATGACAAGTATGGTAGACTGTTTTTTAAGAACCTACTGCAAAAACACTAGTCAAAGATCCTCTATACAGCAAAAATGCTTTGCTGTTTTTCGAGACTTACTGCAAAAACACTAGTCAAAGATCCTCTATACAGCAAAAACGCTTTGCTGTTTTTCGAGACTTACTGCAAAAACACTAGTCAAAGATCCTCTATACAGCAAAAACGCTTTGCTGTTTTTCAGGACTTACTGCAAAAACACTAGTCGAAGATCCTCTAGATGACAAGAATGTTAGACTGTTTTTTAAGAACCTACTGCAAAAACACTAGTCGAAGATCCTCTAGATGACAAGAATGTTAGACTGTTTTTTAAGAAGCTACTGCAAAACATTAGTCAAAGATCCTCTCTACATGACAGGAGTGCTCTGCTATTTAAAAAAATCAACTGCAAAAACACTAGTCGAAAATCCTCTGGATGACAAGCATGGTAGACTGTTTTTTAAGAACCTACTGCAAAAACACTAGTCAAAGATCCTCTATAAAGCAAAAATGCTTTGCTGGTTTTCGAGACTTACTGCAAAAACACTAGTCAAAGATCCTCTATACAGCAAAAATGCTTTGCTGTTTTTCGAGACTTACTGCAAAAACACTAGTCAAAGATCCTCTATACAGCAAAAACGCTTTGCTGTTTTTCGGGACTTACTGCAAAATCACTAGTCGAAGATCCTCTAGATGACAAGAATGTTGGACTGTTTTTTAAGAAGCTACTGCAAAAACATTAGTCAAAGATCCTCTCTATATGACAGGAGTGCTCTGCTATTTAAAAAAATCAACTGCAAAAACACTAGTCGAAGATCTTCTAGATGACAAGAATGTTAGACTGTTTTTTAAGAAGCTACTGCAAAAACATTAGTCAAAGATCCTCTCTATATGACAGGAGTGCTCTGCTATTTAAAAAAATCAACTGCAAAAACACTAGTCGAAGATCTTCTAGATGACAAGAATGGTAGACTGTTTTTTAAGAACCTACTGCAAAAACACTAGTCAAAGATCCTCTATACAGCAAAAACGCTTGGCTGTTTTTCGGGACCTACTGCAAAAATACTAGTCAAAGATCCTCTATACAGCAAAAACGCTTGGCTGTTTTTCGGGACCTACTGGAAAAACACTAGTCGAAGATCCTCTAGATGACAAGAATGTTAGACTGTTTTTTAAGAAGCTACTGCAAAAACATTAGTCAAAGATCCTCTCTATATGACAGGAGTGCTCTGCTATTTAAAAAAATCAACTGCAAAAACACTAGTCAAAGATCCTCTGGATGACAAGAATGGTAGACTGTTTTTTAAGAACCTACTGCAAAAACACTAGTCAAAGATCCTCTATAGAGCAGAATGGCTTTCCTGTTTTTCAGGACTTACTGCAAAAACACTAGTCAAAGATCCTCTATATGACAAAAGCATTGTGCCATTTTTAAAAAGAACTGCAACAATATTAGAGAATTTCATCAAGGATTTCCACATACGAAAGAGGCCTGGGTCGAATTTTGGTTGGTTGAAAAACATTAGTCAAAGATCCTCTCTATATGACAGGAGTGCTCTGCTATTTTAAAAATCAACTGCAAAAACACTAGTCGAAGATCTTCTAGATGACAAGAATGGTAGACTGTTTTTTAAGAACCTACTGCAAAAACACTAGTCAAAGATCCTCTATACAGCAAAAATGCTTTGCTGTTTTTCGAGACTTACTGCAAAAACACTAGTCAAAGATCCTCTATACAGCAAAAACGCTTTGCTGTTTTTCGGGACTTACTGCAAAAACACTAGTCGAAGATCCTCTAGATGACAAGAATGTTAGACTGTTTTTTAAGAAGCTACTGCAAAAACATTAGTCAAAGATCCTCTCTATATGACAGGAGTGCTCTGCTATTTAAAAAAATCAACTGCAAAAACACTAGTCGAAGATCTTCTAGATGACAAGAATGGTAGACTGTTTTTTAAGAACCTACTGCAAAAACACTAGTCAAAGATCCTCTATACAGCAAAAACGCTTGGCTGTTTTTCGAGACTTACTGCAAAAATACTAGTCAAAGATCCTCTATACAGCAAAAATGCTTTGCTGTTTTTCGGGACTTACTGCAAAAATACTAGTCAAAGATCCTCTATACAGCAAAAACGCTTGGCTGTTTTTCGGGACCTACTGCAAAAACACTAGTCGGAAATCCTCTGGATGACAAGAATGGTAGACTGTTTTTTAAGAACCTACTGCAAAAACACTAGTCAAAGATCCTCTATACAGCAAAAATGCTTTGCTGTTTTTCGAGACTTACTGCAAAAACACTAGTCAAAGATCCTCTATACAGCAAAAACGCTTGGCTGTTTTTCGGGACTTACTGCAAAAACACTAGTCGAAGATCCTCTAGATGACAAGAATGTTAGACTGTTTTTTAAGAACCTACTGCAAAAACACTAGTCAAAGATCCTCTATACAGCAAAAACGCTTGGCTGTTTTTCAGGACTTACTGCAAAAACACTAGTCGAAAATCCTCTGGATGACAAGAATGGTAGACTGTTTTTTAAGAACCTACTGCAAAAACACTAGTCAAAGATCCTCTATACAGCAAAAATGCTTTGCTGTTTTTCGAGACTTACTGCAAAAACACTAGTCAAAGATCCTCTATACAGCAAAAACGCTTTGCTGTTTTTCGGGACTTACTGCAAAAACACTAGTCAAAGATCCTCTATACAGCAAAAACGCTTTGCTGTTTTTCGAGACTTACTGCAAAAACAGTAGTCGAAGATCCTCTAGATGACAAGAATGTTAGACTGTTTTTTAAGAAGCTACTGCAAAAACATTAGTCAAAGATCCTCTCTATATGACAGGAGTGCTCTGCTATTTAAAAAAATCAACTGCAAAAACACTAGTCGAAGATCTTCTAGATGACAAGAATGGTAGACTGTTTTTTAAGAACCTACTGCAAAAACACTAGTCAAAGATCCTCTATACAGCAAAAACGCTTGGCTGTTTTTCGGGACCTACTGCAAAAACACTAGTCAAAGATCCTCTGGATGACAAGAATGGTAGACTGTTTTTTAAGAACCTACTGCAAAAACACTAGTCAAAGATCCTCTATACAGCAAAAATGCTTTGCTGTTTTTCGAGACTTACTGCAAAAACACTAGTCAAAGATCCTCTATATAGCAAAAACGCTTTGCTGTTTTTCGGGACTTACTGCAAAAACACTAGTCGAAGATCCTCTAGATGACAAGAATGGTAGACTGTTTTTTAAGAAGCTACTGCAAAAACATTAGTCAAAGATCCTCTCTACATGACAGGAGTGCTCTGCTATTTAAAAAAATCAACTGCAAAAACACTAGTCGAAGATCTTCTAGATGACAAGAATGGTAGACTGTTTTTTAAGAACCTACTGCAAAAACACTAGTCAAAGATCCTCTATACAGCAAAAACGCTTGGCTGTTTTTCGGGACTTACTGCAAAAACACTAGTCGAAGATCCTCTAGATGACAAGAATGGTAGACAGTTTTTTAAGAACCTACTGCAAAAACATTAGTCAAAGATCCTCTCTATATGACAGGAGTGCTCTGCTATTTTAAAAATCTACTGCAAAAACACTAGTCGAAGATCCTCTATATGACAAGAATGGTAGACTGTTTTTTAAGAACCTACTGCAAAAACACTAGTCAAAGATCCTCTATACAGCAAAAACGCTTGGCTGTTTTTCAGGACTTACTGCAAAAACACTAGTCAAAGATCCTCTATATGACAAAAGCATTGTGCCATTTTTAAAACGAACTGCAACAATATTAGAGAATTTCATCAAGGATTTCCACATACGAAAGAGGCCTGGGTCGAATTTTGGTTGGTTGAAAAACATTAGTCAAAGATCCTCTCTATATGACAGGAGTGCTCTGCTATTTTAAAAATCAACTGCAAAAACACTAGTCGAAGATCTTCTAGATGACAAGAATGGTTGACTGTTTTTTAAGAACCTACTGCAAAAACACTAGTCAAAGATCCTCTATACAGCAAAAACGCTTGGCTGTTTTTCGGGACTTACTGCAAAAATACTAGTCAAAGATCCTCTATACAGCAAAAACGCTTGGCTGTTTTTCGGGACCTACTGCAAAAACACTAGTCGAAGATCCTCTAGATGACAAGAATGTTAGACTGTTTTTTAAGAAGCTACTGCAAAAACACTAGTCAAAGATCCTCTATACAGCAAAAACGCTTGGCTGTTTTTCAGGACTTACTGCAAAAACACTAGTCAAAGATCCTCTATACAGCAAAAACGCTTGGCTGTTTTTCGGGACCTACTGCAAAAACACTAGTCGGAAATCCTCTGGATGACAAGAATGGTAGACTGTTTTTTAAGAACCTACTGCAAAAACACTAGTCAAAGATCCTCTATACAGCAAAAATGCTTTGCTGTTTTTCGAGACTTACTGCAAAAACACTAGTCAAAGATCCTCTATACAGCAAAAACGCTTTGCTGTTTTTCGGGACTTACTGCAAAAACACTAGTCGAAGATCCTCTAGATGACAAGAATGTTAGACTGTTTTTTAAGAAGCTACTGCAAAAACATTAGTCAAAGATCCTCTCTATATGACAGGAGTGCTCTGCTATTTAAAAAAATCAACTGAAAAAACACTAGTCGAAGATCTTCTAGATGACAAGAATGGTTGACTGTTTTTTAAGAACCTACTGCAAAAACACTAGTCAAAGATCCTCTATACAGCAAAAATGCTTGGCTGTTTTTCAGGACTTACTGCAAAAACACTAGTCAAAGATCCTCTATATGACAAAAGCATTGTGCCATATTTAAAACGAACTGCAACAATATTAGAGAATTTCATCAAGGATTTCCACATACGAAAGAGGCCTGGGTCGATTTTTGGTTGGTTGAAAAACATTAGTCAAAGATCCTCTCTATATAACAGGAGTGCTCTGCTATTTTAAAAATCAACTGCAAAAACACTAGTCGAAGATCTTCTAGATGACAAGAATGGTAGACTGTTTTTTAAGAACCTACTGCAAAAACACTAGTCAAAGATCCTCTATACAGCAAAAACGCTTGGCTGTTTTTCGGGACTTACTGCAAAAATACTAGTCAAAGATCCTCTATACAGCAAAAACGCTTGGCTGTTTTTCGGGACCTACTGCAAAAACACTAGTCGAAAATCCTCTGGATGACAAGAATGGTAGACTGTTTTTTAAGAACCTACTGCAAAAACACTAGTCAAAGATCCTCTATACAGCAAAAACGCTTTGCTGTTTTTTGAGACTTACTGCAAAAACACTAGTCAAAGATCCTCTATACAGCAAAAACGCTTGGCTGTTTTTCAGGACTTACTGCAAAAACACTAGTCGAAGATCCTCTAGATGACAACAATGGTAGACAGTTTTTTAAGAACCTACTGCAAAAACATTAGTCAAAGATCCTCTCTATATGACAGGAGTGCTCTGCTATTTAAAAAAATCAACTGCAAAAACACTAGTCGAAGATCCTCTAGATGACAAGAATGTTAGACTGTTTTTTAAGAAGCTACTGCAAAAACATTAGTCAAAGATCCTCTCTATATGACAGGAGTGCTCTGCTATTTAAAAAAATCAACTGCAAAAACACTAGTCGAAGATCTTCTAGATGACAAGAATGGTAGACTGTTTTTTAAGAACCTACTGCAAAAACACTAGTCAAAGATCCTCTATACAGCAAAATGCTTTGCTGTTTTTCGAGACTTACTGCAAAAACACTAGTCAAAGATCCTCTATACAGCAAAAACGCTTTGCTGTTTTTCGGGACTTACTGCAAAAACACTAGTCAAAGATCCTCTATACAGCAAAAACGCTTTGCTGTTTTTCGGGACTTACTGCAAAAACACTAGTCAAAGATCCTCTATACAGCAAAAACGCTTTGCTGTTTTTCGGGACTTACTGCAAAAACACTAGTCGAAGATCCTCTAGATGACAAGAATGTTAGACTGTTTTTTAAAAAGCTACTGCAAAAACATTAGTCAAAGATCCTCTCTATATGACAGGAGTGCTCTGCTATTTTAAAAATCAACTGCAAAAACACTAGTCGAAGATCTTCTAGATGACAAGAATGGTAGACTGTTTTTTAAGAACCTACTGCAAAAACACTAGTCAAAGATCCTCTATACAGCAAAAACGCTTGGCTGTTTTTCGGGACTTACTGCAAAAATACTAGTCAAAGATCCTCTATACAGCAAAAACGCTTGGCTGTTTTTCGGGACCTACTGCAAAAACACTAGTCGAAAATCCTCTGGATGACAAGAATGGTAGACTGTTTTTTAAGAACCTACTGCAAAAACACTAGTCAAAGATCCTCTATACAGCAAAAACGCTTTGCTGTTTTTTGAGACTTACTGCAAAAACACTAGTCAAAGATCCTCTATACAGCAAAAACGCTTGGCTGTTTTTCAGGACTTACTGCAAAAACACTAGTCGAAGATCCTCTAGATGACAACAATGGTAGACAGTTTTTTAAGAACCTACTGCAAAAACATTAGTCAAAGATCCTCTCTATATGACAGGAGTGCTCTGCTATTTAAAAAAATCAACTGCAGAAACACTAGTCGAAGATCCTCTAGATGACAAGAATGTTAGACTGTTTTTTAAGAAGCTACTGCAAAAACATTAGTCAAAGATCCTCTCTATATGACAGGAGTGCTCTGCTATTTAAAAAAATCAACTGCAAAAACACTAGTCGAAGATCTTCTAGATGACAAGAATGGTAGACTGTTTTTTAAGAACCTACTGCAAAAACACTAGTCAAAGATCCTCTATACAGCAAAATGCTTTGCTGTTTTTCGAGACTTACTGCAAAAACACTAGTCAAAGATCCTCTATACAGCAAAAACGCTTTGCTGTTTTTCGGGACTTACTGCAAAAACACTAGTCAAAGATCCTCTATACAGCAAAAACGCTTTGCTGTTTTTCGGGACTTACTGCAAAAACACTAGTCAAAGATCCTCTATACAGCAAAAACGCTTTGCTGTTTTTCGGGACTTACTGCAAAAACACTAGTCGAAGATCCTCTAGATGACAAGAATGTTAGACTGTTTTTTAAGAAGCTACTGCAAAAACATTAGTCAAAGATCATCTCTATATGACAGGAGTGCTCTGCTATTTAAAAAAATCAACTGCAAAAACACTAGTCGAAGATCTTCTAGATGACAAGAATGGTAGACTGTTTTTTAAGAACCTACTGCAAAAACACTAGTCAAAGATCCTCTATACAGCAAAAATGCTTGGCTGTTTTTCGGGACTTACTGCAAAAATACTAGTCAAAGATCCTCTATACAGCAAAAACGCTTGGCTGTTTTTCGGGACTTACTGCAAAAACACTAGTCGAAGATCCTCTAGATGACAAGAATGTTAGACTGTTTTTTAAGAAGCTACTGCAAAAACATTAGTCAAAGATCCTCTCTATATGACAGGACTGCTCTGCTATTTAAAAAAATCAACTGCAAAAACACTAGTCGAAGATCTTCTAGATGACAAGAATGGTAGACTGTTTTTTAAGAACCTACTACAAAAACACTAGTCAAAGATCCTCTATACAGCAAAAACGCTTGGCTGTTTTTCAGGACCTACTGCAAAAACACTAGTCGAAGATCCTCTAGATGACAAGAATGGTAGACTGTTTTTTAAGAACCTACTGCAAAAACACTAGTCAAAGATCCTCTATACAGCAAAAACGCTTGGCTGTTTTTCGGGACTTACTGCAAAAATACTAGTCAAAGATCCTCTATACAGCAAAAACGCTTGGCTGTTTTTCAGGACCTACTGCAAAAACACTAGTCAAAGATCCTCTATACAGCAAAAATGCTTTGCTGTTTTTGGAGACTTACTGCAAAAACACTAGTCAAAGATCCTCTATACAGCAAAAACGCTTTGCTGTTTTTCAGGACTTACTGCAAAAACACTAGTCGAAGATCCTCTAGATGACAAGAATGTTAGACTGTTTTTTAAGAAGCTACTGCAAAAACACTAGTCAAAGATCCTCTCTATATGACAGGAGTGCTCTGCTATTTAAAAAAATCAACTGCAAAAACACTAGTCGAAGATCTTCTAGATGACAAGAATGGTAGACTGTTTTTTAAGAACCTACTGCAAAAACACTAGTCAAAGATCCTCTATACAGCAAAAACGCTTGGCTGTTTTTCGGGACTTACTGCAAAAACACTAGTCGAAGATCCTCTATATGACAAAAGCATTGTGCCATTTTTAAAACGAACTGCAACAATATTAGAGAATTTCATCAAGGATTTCCACATACGAAAGAGGCCTGGGTCGAATTTTGGTTGGTTGAAAAACATTAGTCAAAGATCCTCTCTATATGACAGGAGTGCTCTGCTATTTTAAAAATCAACTGCAAAAACACTAGTCGAAGATCTTCTAGATGACAAGAATGGTTGACTGTTTTTTAAGAACCTACTGCAAAAACACTAGTCAAAGATCCTCTATACAGCAAAAACGCTTGGCTGTTTTTCGGGACTTACTGCAAAAATACTAGTCAAAGATCCTCTATACAGCAAAAATGCTTGGCTGTTTTTCGGGACCTACTGCAAAAACACTAGTCGAAAATCCTCTGGATGACAAGAATGTTAGACTGTTTTTTAAGAAGCTACTGCAAAAACATTAGTCAAAGATCCTCTCTATATGACAGGAGTGCTCTGCTATTTCAAAAAATCAACTGCAAAAACACTAGTCGAAGATCTTCTAGATGACAAGAATGGTAGACTGTTTTTTAAGAACCTACTGCAAAAACACTAGTCAAAGATCCTCTATACAGCAAAAATGCTTGGCTGTTTTTCGGGACTTACTGCAAAAATACTAGTCAAAGATCCTCTATACAGCAAAAACGCTTGGCTGTTTTTCGGGACTTACTGCAAAAACACTAGTCGAAGATCCTCTAGATGACAAGAATGTTAGACTGTTTTTTAAGAAGCTACTGCAAAAACATTAGTCAAAGATCCTCTCTATATGACAGGAGTGCTCTGCTATTTAAAAAAATCAACTGCAAAAACACTAGTCGAAGATCTTCTAGATGACAAGAATGGTAGACTGTTTTTTAAGAACCTACTACAAAAACACTAGTCAAAGATCCTCTATACAGCAAAAATGCTTGGCTGTTTTTCGGGACTTACTGCAAAAATACTAGTCAAAGATCCTCTATACAGCAAAAACGCTTGGCTGTTTTTCAGGACCTACTGCAAAAACACTAGTCGAAGATCCTCTAGATGACAAGAATGGTAGACTGTTTTTTAAGAACCTACTGCAAAAACACTAGTCAAAGATCCTCTATACAGCAAAAACGCTTGGCTGTTTTTCGGGACTTACTGCAAAAATACTAGTCAAAGATCCTCTATACAGCAAAAACGCTTGGCTGTTTTTCAGGACCTACTGCAAAAACACTAGTCAAAGATCCTCTATACAGCAAAAATGCTTTGCTGTTTTTGGAGACTTACTGCAAAAACACTAGTCAAAGATCCTCTATACAGCAAAAACGCTTTGCTGTTTTTCAGGACTTACTGCAAAAACACTAGTCGAAGATCCTCTAGATGACAAGAATGTTAGACTGTTTTTTAAGAAGCTACTGCAAAAACATTAGTCAAAGATCCTCTCTATATGACAGGAGTGCTCTGCTATTTAAAAAAATCAACTGCAAAAACACTAGTCGAAGATCCTCTAGATGACAAGAATGGTAGACTGTTTTTTAAGAACCTACTGCAAAAACATTAGTCAAAGATCCTCTCTATATGACAGGAGTGCTCTGCTATTTAAAAAAATCAACTGCAAAAACACTAGTCGAAGATCCTCTAGATGACAAGAATGGTAGACTGTTTTTTAAGAACCTACTGCAAAAACACTAGTCAAAGATCCTCTATACAGCAAAAACGCTTGGCTGTTTTTCGGGACTTACTGCAAAAATACTAGTCAAAGATCCTCTATACAGCAAAAACGCTTGGCTGTTTTTCAGGACCTACTGCAAAAACACTAGTCAAAGATCCTCTATACAGCAAAAATGCTTTGCTGTTTTTGGAGACTTACTGCAAAAACACTAGTCAAAGATCCTCTATACAGCAAAAACGCTTTGCTGTTTTTCAGGACTTACTGCAAAAACACTAGTCGAAGATCCTCTAGATGACAAGAATGTTAGACTGTTTTTTAAGAAGCTACTGCAAAAACATTAGTCAAAGATCCTCTCTATATGACAGGAGTGCTCTGCTATTTAAAAAAATCAACTGCAAAAACACTAGTCGAAGATCCTCTAGATGACAAGAATGTTAGACTGTTTTTTAAGAAGCTACTGCAAAAACACTAGTCAAAGATCCTCTCTATATGACAGGAGTGCTCTGCTATTTAAAAAAATCAACTGCAAAAACACTAGTCGAAGATCTTCTAGATGACAAGAATGGTAGACTGTTTTTTAAGAACCTACTGCAAAAACACTAGTCAAAGATCCTCTATACAGCAAAAACGCTTGGCTGTTTTTCGGGACTTACTGCAAAAACACTAGTCGAAGATCCTCTATATGACAAAAGCATTGTGCCATTTTTAAAACGAACTGCAACAATATTAGAGAATTTCATCAAGGATTTCCACATACGAAAGAGGCCTGGGTCGAATTTTGGTTGGTTGAAAAACATTAGTCAAAGATCCTCTCTATATGACAGGAGTGCTCTGCTATTTTAAAAATCAACTGCAAAAACACTAGTCGAAGATCTTCTAGATGACAAGAATGGTTGACTGTTTTTTAAGAACCTACTGCAAAAACACTAGTCAAAGATCCTCTATACAGCAAAAACGCTTGGCTGTTTTTCGGGACTTACTGCAAAAATACTAGTCAAAGATCCTCTATACAGCAAAAATGCTTGGCTGTTTTTCGGGACCTACTGCAAAAACACTAGTCGAAAATCCTCTGGATGACAAGAATGTTAGACTGTTTTTTAAGAAGCTACTGCAAAAACATTAGTCAAAGATCCTCTCTATATGACAGGAGTGCTCTGCTATTTCAAAAAATCAACTGCAAAAACACTAGTCGAAGATCTTCTAGATGACAAGAATGGTAGACTGTTTTTTAAGAACCTACTGCAAAAACACTAGTCAAAGATCCTCTATACAGCAAAAATGCTTGGCTGTTTTTCGGGACTTACTGCAAAAATACTAGTCAAAGATCCTCTATACAGCAAAAACGCTTGGCTGTTTTTCGGGACTTACTGCAAAAACACTAGTCGAAGATCCTCTAGATGACAAGAATGTTAGACTGTTTTTTAAGAAGCTACTGCAAAAACATTAGTCAAAGATCCTCTCTATATGACAGGAGTGCTCTGCTATTTAAAAAAATCAACTGCAAAAACACTAGTCGAAGATCTTCTAGATGACAAGAATGGTAGACTGTTTTTTAAGAACCTACTACAAAAACACTAGTCAAAGATCCTCTATACAGCAAAAACGCTTGGCTGTTTTTCGGGACTTACTGCAAAAATACTAGTCAAAGATCCTCTATACAGCAAAAACGCTTGGCTGTTTTTCAGGACCTACTGCAAAAACACTAGTCGAAGATCCTCTAGATGACAAGAATGGTAGACTGTTTTTTAAGAACCTACTGCAAAAACACTAGTCAAAGATCCTCTATACAGCAAAAACGCTTGGCTGTTTTTCGGGACTTACTGCAAAAATACTAGTCAAAGATCCTCTATACAGCAAAAACGCTTGGCTGTTTTTCAGGACCTACTGCAAAAACACTAGTCAAAGATCCTCTATACAGCAAAAATGCTTTGCTGTTTTTGGAGACTTACTGCAAAAACACTAGTCAAAGATCCTCTATACAGCAAAAACGCTTTGCTGTTTTTCGAGACTTACTGCAAAAACACTAGTCGAAGATCCTCTAGATGACAAGAATGGTAGACTGTTTTTTAAGAAGCTACTGCAAAAACATTAGTCAAAGATCCTCTCTATATGACAGGAGTGCTCTGCTATTTAAAAAAATCAACTGCAAAAACACTAGTCGAAGATCTTCTAGATGACAAGAATGGTAGACTGTTTTTTAAGAACCTACTGCAAAAACACTAGTCAAAGATCCTCTATACAGCAAAAACGCTTGGCTGTTTTTCGGGACCTACTGCAAAAACACTAGTCAAAGATCCTCTATACAGCAAAAACGCTTTGCTGTTTTTCGGGACTTACTGCAAAAACACTAGTCGAAGATCCTCTAGATGACAAGAATGTTAGACTGTTTTTTAAGAAGCTACTGCAAAAACATTAGTCAAAGATCCTCTCTATATGACAGGAGTGCTCTGCTATTTTAAAAATCTACTGCAAAAACACTAGTCGAAGATCCTCTATACGACAAGAATGGTAGACTGTTTTTTAAGAACCTACTGCAAAAACACTAGTCAAAGATCCTCTATACAGCAAAAACGCTTGGCTGTTTTTCAGGACTTACTGCAAAAACACTAGTCAAAGATCCTCTATATGACAAAAGCATTGTGCCATTTTTAAAACGAACTGCAACAATATTGGAGAATTTCATCAAGGATTTCCACATACGAAAGAGGCCTGGGTCGAATTTTGGTTGGTTGAAAAACATTAGTCAAAGATCCTCTCTATATGACAGGAGTGCTCTGCTATTTTAAAAATCAACTGCAAAAACACTAGTCGAAGATCTTCTAGATGACAAGAATGGTAGACTGTTTTTTAAGAACGTACTGCAAAAACACTAGTCAAAGATCCTCTATACAGCAAAAATGCTTTGCTGTTTTTCGAGACTTACTGCAAAAACACTAGTCAAAGATCCTCTATACAGCAAAAACGCTTTGCTGTTTTTCGGGACTTACTGCAAAAACACTAGTCGAAGATCCTCTAGATGACAAGAATGTTAGACTGTTTTTTTAAGAAGCTACTGCAAAAACACTAGTCAAAGATCCTCTATACAGCAAAAACGCTTGGCTGTTTTTCAGGACTTACTGCAAAAACACTAGTCAAAGATCCTCTATATGACAAAAGCATTGTGCCATTTTTAAAACGAACTGCAACAATATTAGAGAATTTCATCAAGGATTTCCACATACGAAAGAGGCCTGGGTCGAATTTTGGTTGGTTGAAAAACATTAGTCAAAGGTCCTCTCTATATGACAGGAGTGCTCTGCTATTTTAAAAATCAACTGCAAAAACACTAGTCGAAGATCTTCTAGATGACAAGAATGGTTGACTGTTTTTTAAGAACCTACTGCAAAAACACTAGTCAAAGATCCTCTATACAGCAAAAACGCTTGGCTGTTTTTCGGGACTTACTGCAAAAATACTAGTCAAAGATCCTCTATACAGCAAAAACGCTTGGCTGTTTTTCGGGACCTACTGCAAAAACACTAGTCGAAGATCCTCTAGATGACAAGAATGTTAGACTGTTTTTTAAGAACCTACTACAAAAACACTAGTCAAAGATCCTCTATACAGCAAAAACGCTTGGCTGTTTTTCAGGACTTACTGCAAAAACACTAGTCAAAGATCCTCTATACAGCAAAAACGCTTGGCTGTTTTTCAGGACTTACTGCAAAAACACTAGTCGAAGATCCTCTAGATGACAAGAATGTTAGACTGTTTTTTAAGAAGCTACTGCAAAAACATTAGTCAAAGATCCTCTCTATATGACAGGAGTGCTCTGCTATTTAAAAAAATCAACTGCAAAAACACTAGTCGAAGATCTTCTAGATGACAAGAATGGTAGACTGTTTTTTAAGAACCTACTGCAAAAACACTAGTCAAAGATCCTCTATACAGCAAAAACGCTTGGCTGTTTTTCGAGACTTACTGCAAAAATACTAGTCAAAGATCCTCTATACAGCAAAAATGCTTTGCTGTTTTTCGGGACTTACTGCAAAAATACTAGTCAAAGATCCTCTATACAGCAAAAACGCTTGGCTGTTTTTCGGGACCTACTGCAAAAACACTAGTCGGAAATCCTCTGGATGACAAGAATGGTAGACTGTTTTTTAAGAACCTACTGCAAAAACACTAGTCAAAGATCCTCTATACAGCAAAAATGCTTTGCTGTTTTTCGAGACTTACTGCAAAAACACTAGTCAAAGATCCTCTATACAGCAAAAACGCTTTGCTGTTTTTCGGGACTTACTGCAAAAACACTAGTCGAAGATCCTCTAGATGACAAGAATGTTAGACTGTTTTTTAAGAAGCTACCGCAAAAACATTAGTCAAAGATCCTCTCTATATGACAGGAGTGCTCTGCTATTTAAAAAAATCAACTGAAAAAACACTAGTCGAAGATCTTCTAGATGACAAGAATGGTTGACTGTTTTTTAAGAACCTACTGCAAAAACACTAGTCAAAGATCCTCTATACAGCAAAAATGCTTGGCTGTTTTTCAGGACTTACTGCAAAAACACTAGTCAAAGATCCTCTATATGACAAAAGCATTGTGCCATTTTTAAAACGAACTGCAACAATATTAGAGAAATTCATCAAGGATTTCCACATACGAAAGAGGCCTGGGTCGAATTTTGGTTGGTTGAAAAACATTAGTCAAAGATCCTCTCTATATAACAGGAGTGCTCTGCTATTTTAAAAATCAACTGCAAAAACACTAGTCGAAGATCTTCTAGATGACAAGAATGGTAGACTGTTTTTTAAGAACCTACTGCAAAAACACTAGTCAAAGATCCTCTATACAGCAAAAACGCTTGGCTGTTTTTCGGGACTTACTGCAAAAATACTAGTCAAAGATCCTCTATACAGCAAAAACGCTTGGCTGTTTTTCGGGACCTACTGCAAAAACACTAGTCGAAAATCCTCTGGATGACAAGAATGGTAGACTGTTTTTTAAGAACCTACTGCAAAAACACTAGTCAAAGATCCTCTATACAGCAAAAATGCTTTGCTGTTTTTCGAGACTTACTGCAAAAACACTAGTCAAAGATCCTCTATACAGCAAAAACGCTTTGCTGTTTTTCGGGACTTACTGCAAAATCACTAGTCGAAGATCCTCTAGATGACAAGAATGTTGGACTGTTTTTTAAGAAGCTACTGCAAAAACATTAGTCAAAGATCCTCTCTATATGACAGGAGTGCTCTGCTATTTAAAAAAATCAACTGCAAAAACACTAGTCGAAGATCTTCTAGATGACAAGAATGGTAGACTGTTTTTTAAGAACCTACTGCAAAAACACTAGTCAAAGATCCTCTATACAGCAAAAACGCTTGGCTGTTTTTCGGGACCTACTGCAAAAATACTAGTCAAAGATCCTCTATACAGCAAAAACGCTTGGCTGTTTTTCGGGACCTACTGCAAAAACACTAGTCGAAAATCCTCTGGATGACAAGAATGGTAGACTGTTTTTTAAGAACCTACTGCAAAAACACTAGTCAAAGATCCTCTATACAGCAAAAATGCTTTGCTGTTTTTCGAGACTTACTGCAAAAACACTAGTCAAAGATCCTCTATACAGCAAAAAACGCTTTGCTGTTTTTCGGGACTTACTGCAAAAACACTAGTCGAAGATCCTCTAGATGACAAGAATGTTAGACTGTTTTTTAAGAAGCTACTGCAAAAACATTAGTCAAAGATCCTCTCTATATGACAGGAGTGCTCTGCTATTTAAAAAAATCAACTGCAAAAACACTAGTCAAAGATCCTCTGGATGACAAGAATGGTAGACTGTTTTTTAAGAACCTACTGCAAAAACACTAGTCAAAGATCCTCTATAGAGCAGAATGGCTTTCCTGTTTTTCAGGACTTACTGCAAAAACACTAGTCAAAGATCCTCTATATAACAAAAGCATTGTGCCATTTTTAAAACGAACTGCAACAATATTAGAGAATTTCATCAAGGATTTCCACATACGAAAGAGGCCTGGGTCGAATTTTGGTTGGTTGAAAAACATTAGTCAAAGATCTTCTCTTTATGACAGGAGTGCTCTGCTATTTTAAAAATCAACTGCAAAAACACTAGTCGAAGATCTTCTAGATGACAAGAATGGTAGACTGTTTTTTAAGAACCTACTGCAAAAACACTAGTCAAAGATCCTCTATACAGCAAAAACGCTTGGCTGTTTTTCGGGACTTACTGCAAAAATACTAGTCAAAGATCCTCTATACAGCAAAAACGCTTGGCTGTTTTTCGGGACTTACTGCAAAAATACTAGTCAAAGATCCTCTATACAGCAAAAACGCTTGGCTGTTTTTCGGGACCTACTGCAAAAACACTAGTCCAAAATCCTCTGGATGACAAGTATGGTAGACTGTTTTTTAAGAACCTACTGCAAAAACACTAGTCAAAGATCCTCTATACAGCAAAAATGCTTTGCTGTTTTTCGAGACTTACTGCAAAAACACTAGTCAAAGATCCTCTATACAGCAGAAACGCTTTGCTGTTTTTCGAGACTTACTGCAAAAACACTAGTCAAAGATCCTCTATACAGCAAAAACGCTTTGCTGTTTTTCAGGACTTACTGCAAAAACACTAGTCGAAGATCCTCTAGATGACAAGAATGTTAGACTGTTTTTTAAGAACCTACTGCAAAAACACTAGTCGAAGATCCTCTAGATGACAAGAATGTTAGACTGTTTTTTAAGAAGCTACTGCAAAAACATTAGTCAAAGATCCTCTCTACATGACAGGAGTGCTCTGCTATTTAAAAAAATCAACTGCAAAAACACTAGTCGAAAATCCTCTGGATGACAAGCATGGTAGACTGTTTTTTAAGAACCTACTGCAAAAACACTAGTCAAAGATCCTCTATACAGCAAAAATGCTTTGCTGGTTTTCGAGACTTACTGCAAAAACACTAGTCAAAGATCCTCTATACAGCAAAAATGCTTTATTGTTTTTCGAGACTTACTGCAAAAACACTAGTCAAAGATCCTCTATACAGCAAAAACGCTTTGCTGTTTTTCGGGACTTACTGCAAAATCACTAGTCGAAGATCCTCTAGATGACAAGAATGTTGGACTGTTTTTTAAGAAGCTACTGCAAAAACATTAGTCAAAGATCCTCTCTATATGACAGGAGTGCTCTGCTATTTAAAAAAATCAACTGCAAAAACACTAGTCGAAGATCTTCTAGATGACAAGAATGTTAGACTGTTTTTTAAGAAGCTACTGCAAAAACATTAGTCAAAGATCCTCTCTATATGACAGGAGTGCTCTGCTATTTAAAAAAATCAACTGCAAAAACACTAGTCGAAGATCTTCTAGATGACAAGAATGGTAGACTGTTTTTTAAGAACCTACTGCAAAAACACTAGTCAAAGATCCTCTATACAGCAAAAACGCTTGGCTGTTTTTCGGGACCTACTGCAAAAATACTAGTCAAAGATCCTCTATACAGCAAAAACGCTTGGCTGTTTTTCGGGACCTACTGGAAAAACACTAGTCGAAGATCCTCTAGATGACAAGAATGTTAGACTGTTTTTTAAGAAGCTACTGCAAAAACATTAGTCAAAGATCCTCTCTATATGACAGGAGTGCTCTGCTATTTAAAAAAATCAACTGCAAAAACACTAGTCAAAGATCCTCTGGATGACAAGAATGGTAGACTGTTTTTTAAGAACCTACTGCAAAAACACTAGTCAAAGATCCTCTATAGAGCAGAATGGCTTTCCTGTTTTTCAGGACTTACTGCAAAAACACTAGTCAAAGATCCTCTATATGACAAAAGCATTGTGCCATTTTTAAAACGAACTGCAACAATATTAGAGAATTTCATCAAGGATTTCCACATACGAAAGAGGCCTGGGTCGAATTTTGGTTGGTTGAAAAACATTAGTCAAAGATCCTCTCTATATGACAGGAGTGCTCTGCTATTTTAAAAATCAACTGCAAAAACACTAGTCGAAGATCTTCTAGATGACAAGAATGGTAGACTGTTTTTTAAGAACCTACTGCAAAAACACTAGTCGAAGATCTTCTAGATGACAAGAATGGTAGACTGTTTTTTAAGAACCTACTGCAAAAACACTAGTCAAAGATCCTCTATACAGCAAAAATGCTTTGCTGTTTTTCGAGACTTACTGCAAAAACACTAGTCAAAGATCCTCTATACAGCAAAAACGCTTTGCTGTTTTTCGGGACTTACTGCAAAAACACTAGTCGAAGATCCTCTAGATGACAAGAATGTTAGACTGTTTTTTAAGAAGCTACTGCAAAAACATTAGTCAAAGATCCTCTCTATATGACAGGAGTGCTCTGCTATTTAAAAAAATCAACTGCAAAAACACTAGTCGAAGATCTTCTAGATGACAAGAATGGTAGACTGTTTTTTAAGAACCTACTGCAAAAACACTAGTCAAAGATCCTCTATACAGCAAAAACGCTTGGCTGTTTTTCGGGACTTACTGCAAAAACACTAGTCGAAGATCCTCTAGATGACAAGAATGGTAGACAGTTTTTTAAGAACCTACTGCAAAAACATTAGTCAAAGATCCTCTCTATATGACAGGAGTGCTCTGCTATTTTAAAAATCTACTGCAAAAACACTAGTCGAAGATCCTCTATATGACAAGAATGGTAGACTGTTTTTTAAGAACCTACTGCAAAAACACTAGTCAAAGATCCTCTATACAGCAAAAACGCTTGGCTGTTTTTCGAGACTTACTGCAAAAATACTAGTCAAAGATCCTCTATACAGCAAAAATGCTTTGCTGTTTTTCGGGACTTACTGCAAAAATACTAGTCAAAGATCCTCTATACAGCAAAAACGCTTGGCTGTTTTTCGGGACCTACTGCAAAAACACTAGTCGGAAATCCTCTGGATGACAAGAATGGTAGACTGTTTTTTAAGAACCTACTGCAAAAACACTAGTCAAAGATCCTCTATACAGCAAAAATGCTTTGCTGTTTTTCGAGACTTACTGCAAAAACACTAGTCAAAGATCCTCTATACAGCAAAAACGCTTGGCTGTTTTTCGGGACTTACTGCAAAAACACTAGTCAAAGATCCTCTATACAGCAAAAACGCTTTGCTGTTTTTCGGGACTTACTGCAAAAACACTAGTCGAAGATCCTCTAGATGACAAGAATGTTAGACTGTTTTTTAAGAAGCTACTGCAAAAACATTAGTCAAAGATCCTCTCTATATGACAGGAGTGCTCTGCTATTTAAAAAAATCAACTGCAAAAACACTAGTCGAAGATCTTCTAGATGACAAGAATGGTAGACTGTTTTTTAAGAACCTACTGCAAAAACACTAGTCAAAGATCCTCTATACAGCAAAAATGCTTTGCTGTTTTTCGAGACTTACTGCAAAAACACTAGTCAAAGATCCTCTATACAGCAAAAACGCTTTGCTGTTTTTCGGGACTTACTGCAAAAACACTAGTCGAAGATCCTCTAGATGACAAGAATGTTAGACTGTTTTTTAAGAAGCTACTGCAAAAACATTAGTCAAAGATCCTCTCTATATGACAGGAGTGCTCTGCTATTTAAAAAAATCAACTGCAAAAACACTAGTCGAAGATCTTCTAGATGACAAGAATGGTAGACTGTTTTTTAAGAACCTACTGCAAAAACACTAGTCAAAGATCCTCTATACAGCAAAAATGCTTTGCTGTTTTTCGAGACTTACTGCAAAAACACTAGTCAAAGATCCTCTATACAGCAAAAACGCTTTGCTGTTTTTCGGGACTTACTGCAAAAACACTAGTCGAAGATCCTCTAGATGACAAGAATGTTAGACTGTTTTTTAAGAAGCTACTGCAAAAACATTAGTCAAAGATCCTCTCTATATGACAGGAGTGCTCTGCTATTTAAAAAAATCAACTGCAAAAACACTAGTCGAAGATCTTCTAGATGACAAGAATGGTAGACTGTTTTTTAAGAACCTACTGCAAAAACACTAGTCAAAGATCCTCTATACAGCAAAAACGCTTGGCTGTTTTTCGAGACTTACTGCAAAAATACTAGTCAAAGATCCTCTATACAGCAAAAATGCTTTGCTGTTTTTCGGGACTTACTGCAAAAATACTAGTCAAAGATCCTCTATACAGCAAAAACGCTTGGCTGTTTTTCGGGACCTACTGCAAAAACACTAGTCGGAAATCCTCTGGATGACAAGAATGGTAGACTGTTTTTTAAGAACCTACTGCAAAAACACTAGTCAAAGATCCTCTATACAGCAAAAATGCTTTGCTGTTTTTCGAGACTTACTGCAAAAACACTAGTCAAAGATCCTCTATACAGCAAAAACGCTTGGCTGTTTTTCGGGACTTACTGCAAAAACACTAGTCGAAGATCCTCTAGATGACAAGAATGTTAGACTGTTTTTTAAGAACCTACTGCAAAAACACTAGTCAAAGATCCTCTATACAGCAAAAATGCTTTGCTGTTTTTCGAGACTTACTGCAAAAACACTAGTCAAAGATCCTCTATACAGCAAAAACGCTTTGCTGTTTTTCGGGACTTACTGCAAAAACACTAGTCAAAGATCCTCTATACAGCAAAAACGCTTTGCTGTTTTTCGAGACTTACTGCAAAAACACTAGTCGAAGATCCTCTAGATGACAAGAATGGTTGACTGTTTTTTAAGAACCTACTGCAAAAACACTAGTCAAAGATCCTCTATACAGCAAAAATGCTTGGCTGTTTTTCAGGACTTACTGCAAAAACACTAGTCAAAGATCCTCTATATGACAAAAGCATTGTGCCATATTTAAAACGAACTGCAACAATATTAGAGAATTTCATCAAGGATTTCCACATACGAAAGAGGCCTGGGTCGATTTTTGGTTGGTTGAAAAACATTAGTCAAAGATCCTCTCTATATAACAGGAGTGCTCTGCTATTTTAAAAATCAACTGCAAAAACACTAGTCGAAGATCTTCTAGATGACAAGAATGGTAGACTGTTTTTTAAGAACCTACTGCAAAAACACTAGTCAAAGATCCTCTATACAGCAAAAACGCTTGGCTGTTTTTCGGGACTTACTGCAAAAATACTAGTCAAAGATCCTCTATACAGCAAAAACGCTTGGCTGTTTTTCGGGACCTACTGCAAAAACACTAGTCGAAAATCCTCTGGATGACAAGAATGGTAGACTGTTTTTTAAGAACCTACTGCAAAAACACTAGTCAAAGATCCTCTATACAGCAAAAACGCTTTGCTGTTTTTTGAGACTTACTGCAAAAACACTAGTCAAAGATCCTCTATACAGCAAAAACGCTTGGCTGTTTTTCAGGACTTACTGCAAAAACACTAGTCGAAGATCCTCTAGATGACAACAATGGTAGACAGTTTTTTAAGAACCTACTGCAAAAACATTAGTCAAAGATCCTCTCTATATGACAGGAGTGCTCTGCTATTTAAAAAAATCAACTGCAAAAACACTAGTCGAAGATCCTCTAGATGACAAGAATGTTAGACTGTTTTTTAAGAAGCTACTGCAAAAACATTAGTCAAAGATCCTCTCTATATGACAGGAGTGCTCTGCTATTTAAAAAAATCAACTGCAAAAACACTAGTCGAAGATCTTCTAGATGACAAGAATGGTAGACTGTTTTTTAAGAACCTACTGCAAAAACACTAGTCAAAGATCCTCTATACAGCAAAATGCTTTGCTGTTTTTCGAGACTTACTGCAAAAACACTAGTCAAAGATCCTCTATACAGCAAAAACGCTTTGCTGTTTTTCGGGACTTACTGCAAAAACACTAGTCAAAGATCCTCTATACAGCAAAAACGCTTTGCTGTTTTTCGGGACTTACTGCAAAAACACTAGTCAAAGATCCTCTATACAGCAAAAACGCTTTGCTGTTTTTCGGGACTTACTGCAAAAACACTAGTCGAAGATCCTCTAGATGACAAGAATGTTAGACTGTTTTTTAAGAAGCTACTGCAAAAACATTAGTCAAAGATCCTCTCTATATGACAGGAGTGCTCTGCTATTTAAAAAAATCAACTGCAAAAACACTAGTCGAAGATCTTCTAGATGACAAGAATGGTAGACTGTTTTTTAAGAACCTACTGCAAAAACACTAGTCAAAGATCCTCTATACAGCAAAAATGCTTGGCTGTTTTTCGGGACTTACTGCAAAAATACTAGTCAAAGATCCTCTATACAGCAAAAACGCTTGGCTGTTTTTCGGGACTTACTGCAAAAACACTAGTCGAAGATCCTCTAGATGACAAGAATGTTAGACTGTTTTTTAAGAAGCTACTGCAAAAACATTAGTCAAAGATCCTCTCTATATGACAGGACTGCTGTGCTATTTAAAAAAATCAACTGCAAAAACACTAGTCGAAGATCTTCTAGATGACAAGAATAGTAGACTGTTTTTTAAGAACCTACTACAAAAACACTAGTCAAAGATCCTCTATACAGCAAAAACGCTTGGCTGTTTTTCAGGACCTACTGCAAAAACACTAGTCGAAGATCCTCTAGATGACAAGAATGGTAGACTGTTTTTTAAGAACCTACTGCAAAAACACTAGTCAAAGATCCTCTATACAGCAAAAACGCTTGGCTGTTTTTCGGGACTTACTGCAAAAATACTAGTCAAAGATCCTCTATACAGAAAAAACGCTTGGCTGTTTTTCAGGACCTACTGCAAAAACACTAGTCAAAGATCCTCTATACAGAAAAAATGCTTTGCTGTTTTTGGAGACTTACTGCAAAAACACTAGTCAAAGATCCTCTATACAGCAAAAACGCTTTGCTGTTTTTCAGGACTTACTGCAAAAACACTAGTCGAAGATCCTCTAGATGACAAGAATGTTAGACTGTTTTTTAAGAAGCTACTGCAAAAACACTAGTCAAAGATCCTCTCTATATGACAGGAGTGCTCTGCTATTTAAAAAAATCAACTGCAAAAACACTAGTCGAAGATCTTCTAGATGACAAGAATGGTAGACTGTTTTTTAAGAACCTACTGCAAAAACACTAGTCAAAGATCCTCTATACAGCAAAAACGCTTGGCTGTTTTTCGGGACTTACTGCAAAAACACTAGTCGAAGATCCTCTATATGACAAAAGCATTGTGCCATTTTTAAAACGAACTGCAACAATATTAGAGAATTTCATCAAGGATTTCCACATACGAAAGAGGCCTGGGTCGAATTTTGGTTGGTTGAAAAACATTAGTCAAAGATCCTCTCTATATGACAGGAGTGCTCTGCTATTTTAAAAATCAACTGCAAAAACACTAGTCGAAGATCTTCTAGATGACAAGAATGGTTGACTGTTTTTTAAGAACCTACTGCAAAAACACTAGTCAAAGATCCTCTATACAGCAAAAACGCTTGGCTGTTTTTCGGGACTTACTGCAAAAATACTAGTCAAAGATCCTCTATACAGCAAAAATGCTTGGCTGTTTTTCGGGACCTACTGCAAAAACACTAGTCGAAAATCCTCTGGATGACAAGAATGTTAGACTGTTTTTTAAGAAGCTACTGCAAAAACATTAGTCAAAGATCCTCTCTATATGACAGGAGTGCTCTGCTATTTCAAAAAATCAACTGCAAAAACACTAGTCGAAGATCTTCTAGATGACAAGAATGGTAGACTGTTTTTTAAGAACCTACTGCAAAAACACTAGTCAAAGATCCTCTATACAGCAAAAATGCTTGGCTGTTTTTCGGGACTTACTGCAAAAATACTAGTCAAAGATCCTCTATACAGCAAAAACGCTTGGCTGTTTTTCGGGACTTACTGCAAAAACACTAGTCGAAGATCCTCTAGATGACAAGAATGTTAGACTGTTTTTTAAGAAGCTACTGCAAAAACATTAGTCAAAGATCCTCTCTATATGACAGGAGTGCTCTGCTATTTAAAAAAATCAACTGCAAAAACACTAGTCGAAGATCTTCTAGATGACAAGAATGGTAGACTGTTTTTTAAGAACCTACTACAAAAACACTAGTCAAAGATCCTCTATACAGCAAAAATGCTTGGCTGTTTTTCGGGACTTACTGCAAAAATACTAGTCAAAGATCCTCTATACAGCAAAAACGCTTGGCTGTTTTTCAGGACCTACTGCAAAAACACTAGTCGAAGATCCTCTAGATGACAAGAATGGTAGACTGTTTTTTAAGAACCTACTGCAAAAACACTAGTCAAAGATCCTCTATACAGCAAAAACGCTTGGCTGTTTTTCGGGACTTACTGCAAAAATACTAGTCAAAGATCCTCTATACAGCAAAAACGCTTGGCTGTTTTTCAGGACCTACTGCAAAAACACTAGTCAAAGATCCTCTATACAGCAAAAATGCTTTGCTGTTTTTGGAGACTTACTGCAAAAACACTAGTCAAAGATCCTCTATACAGCAAAAACGCTTTGCTGTTTTTCAGGACTTACTGCAAAAACACTAGTCGAAGATCCTCTAGATGACAAGAATGTTAGACTGTTTTTTAAGAAGCTACTGCAAAAACATTAGTCAAAGATCCTCTCTATATGACAGGAGTGCTCTGCTATTTAAAAAAATCAACTGCAAAAACACTAGTCGAAGATCCTCTAGATGACAAGAATGGTAGACTGTTTTTTAAGAACCTACTGCAAAAACATTAGTCAAAGATCCTCTCTATATGACAGGAGTGCTCTGCTATTTAAAAAAGTCAACTGCAAAAACACTAGTCGAAGATCCTCTAGATGACAAGAATGGTAGACTGTTTTTTAAGAACCTACTGCAAAAACACTAGTCAAAGATCCTCTATACAGCAAAAACGCTTGGCTGTTTTTCGGGACTTACTGCAAAAATACTAGTCAAAGATCCTCTATACAGCAAAAACGCTTGGCTGTTTTTCAGGACCTACTGCAAAAACACTAGTCAAAGATCCTCTATACAGCAAAAATGCTTTGCTGTTTTTGGAGACTTACTGCAAAAACACTAGTCAAAGATCCTCTATACAGCAAAAACGCTTTGCTGTTTTTCAGGACTTACTGCAAAAACACTAGTCGAAGATCCTCTAGATGACAAGAATGTTAGACTGTTTTTTAAGAAGCTACTGCAAAAACATTAGTCAAAGATCCTCTCTATATGACAGGAGTGCTCTGCTATTTAAAAAAATCAACTGCAAAAACACTAGTCGAAGATCCTCTAGATGACAAGAATGTTAGACTGTTTTTTAAGAAGCTACTGCAAAAACACTAGTCAAAGATCCTCTCTATATGACAGGAGTGCTCTGCTATTTAAAAAAATCAACTGCAAAAACACTAGTCGAAGATCTTCTAGATGACAAGAATGGTAGACTGTTTTTTAAGAACCTACTGCGAAAACACTAGTCAAAGATCCTCTATACAGCAAAAACGCTTGGCTGTTTTTCGGGACTTACTGCAAAAACACTAGTCGAAGATCCTCTATATGACAAAAGCATTGTGCCATTTTTAAAACGAACTGCAACAATATTAGAGAATTTCATCAAGGATTTCCACATACGAAAGAGGCCTGGGTCGAATTTTGGTTGGTTGAAAAACATTAGTCAAAGATCCTCTCTATATGACAGGAGTGCTCTGCTATTTTAAAAATCAACTGCAAAAACACTAGTCGAAGATCTTCTAGATGACAAGAATGGTTGACTGTTTTTTAAGAACCTACTGCAAAAACACTAGTCAAAGATCCTCTATACAGCAAAAACGCTTGGCTGTTTTTCGGGACTTACTGCAAAAATACTAGTCAAAGATCCTCTATACAGCAAAAATGCTTGGCTGTTTTTCGGGACCTACTGCAAAAACACTAGTCGAAAATCCTCTGGATGACAAGAATGTTAGACTGTTTTTTAAGAAGCTACTGCAAAAACATTAGTCAAAGATCCTCTCTATATGACAGGAGTGCTCTGCTATTTCAAAAAATCAACTGCAAAAACACTAGTCGAAGATCTTCTAGATGACAAGAATGGTAGACTGTTTTTTAAGAACCTACTGCAAAAACACTAGTCAAAGATCCTCTATACAGCAAAAATGCTTGGCTGTTTTTCGGGACTTACTGCAAAAATACTAGTCAAAGATCCTCTATACAGCAAAAACGCTTGGCTGTTTTTCGGGACTTACTGCAAAAACACTAGTCGAAGATCCTCTAGATGACAAGAATGTTAGACTGTTTTTTAAGAAGCTACTGCAAAAACATTAGTCAAAGATCCTCTCTATATGACAGGAGTGCTCTGCTATTTAAAAAAATCAACTGCAAAAACACTAGTCGAAGATCTTCTAGATGACAAGAATGGTAGACTGTTTTTTAAGAACCTACTACAAAAACACTAGTCAAAGATCCTCTATACAGCAAAAACGCTTGGCTGTTTTTCGGGACTTACTGCAAAAATACTAGTCAAAGATCCTCTATACAGCAAAAACGCTTGGCTGTTTTTCAGGACCTACTGCAAAAACACTAGTCGAAGATCTTCTAGATGACAAGAATGGTAGACTGTTTTTTAAGAACCTACTGCAAAAACACTAGTCAAAGATCCTCTATACAGCAAAAACGCTTGGCTGTTTTTCGGGACTTACTGCAAAAACACTAGTCGAAGATCCTCTAGATGACAAGAATGGTAGACAGTTTTTTAAGAACCTACTGCAAAAACATTAGTCAAAGATCCTCTCTATATGACAGGAGTGCTCTGCTATTTTAAAAATCTACTGCAAAAACACTAGTCGAAGATCCTCTATATGACAAGAATGGTAGACTGTTTTTTAAGAACCTACTGCAAAAACACTAGTCAAAGATCCTCTATACAGCAAAAACGCTTGGCTGTTTTTCAGGACTTACTGCAAAAACACTAGTCAAAGATCCTCTATATGACAAAAGCATTGTGCCATTTTTAAAACGAACTGCAACAATATTAGAGAATTTCATCAAGGATTTCCACATACGAAAGAGGCCTGGGTCGAATTTTGGTTGGTTGAAAAACATTAGTCAAAGATCCTCTCTATATGACAGGAGTGCTCTGCTATTTTAAAAATCAACTGCAAAAACACTAGTCGAAGATCTTCTAGATGACAAGAATGGTTGACTGTTTTTTAAGAACCTACTGCAAAAACACTAGTCAAAGATCCTCTATACAGCAAAAACGCTTGGCTGTTTTTCGGGACTTACTGCAAAAATACTAGTCAAAGATCCTCTATACAGCAAAAACGCTTGGCTGTTTTTCGGGACCTACTGCAAAAACACTAGTCGAAGATCCTCTAGATGACAAGAATGTTAGACTGTTTTTTAAGAAGCTACTGCAAAAACACTAGTCAAAGATCCTCTATACAGCAAAAACGCTTGGCTGTTTTTCAGGACTTACTGCAAAAACACTAGTCAAAGATCCTCTATACAGCAAAAACGCTTGGCTGTTTTTCGGGACCTACTGCAAAAACACTAGTCGGAAATCCTCTGGATGACAAGAATGGTAGACTGTTTTTTAAGAACCTACTGCAAAAACACTAGTCAAAGATCCTCTATACAGCAAAAATGCTTTGCTGTTTTTCGAGACTTACTGCAAAAACACTAGTCAAAGATCCTCTATACAGCAAAAACGCTTTGCTGTTTTTCGGGACTTACTGCAAAAACACTAGTCGAAGATCCTCTAGATGACAAGAATGTTAGACTGTTTTTTAAGAAGCTACTGCAAAAACATTAGTCAAAGATCCTCTCTATATGACAGGAGTGCTCTGCTATTTAAAAAAATCAACTGAAAAAACACTAGTCGAAGATCTTCTAGATGACAAGAATGGTTGACTGTTTTTTAAGAACCTACTGCAAAAACACTAGTCAAAGATCCTCTATACAGCAAAAATGCTTGGCTGTTTTTCAGGACTTACTGCAAAAACACTAGTCAAAGATCCTCTATATGACAAAAGCATTGTGCCATATTTAAAACGAACTGCAACAATATTAGAGAATTTCATCAAGGATTTCCACGTACGAAAGAGGCCTGGGTCGATTTTTGGTTGGTTGAAAAACATTAGTCAAAGATCCTCTCTATATAACAGGAGTGCTCTGCTATTTTAAAAATCAACTGCAAAAACACTAGTCGAAGATCTTCTAGATGACAAGAATGGTAGACTGTTTTTTAAGAACCTACTGCAAAAACACTAGTCAAAGATCCTCTATACAGCAAAAACGCTTGGCTGTTTTTCGGGACTTACTGCAAAAATACTAGTCAAAGATCCTCTATACAGCAAAAACGCTTGGCTGTTTTTCGGGACCTACTGCAAAAACACTAGTCGAAAATCCTCTGGATGACAAGAATGGTAGACTGTTTTTTAAGAACCTACTGCAAAAACACTAGTCAAAGATCCTCTATACAGCAAAAACGCTTTGCTGTTTTTTGAGACTTACTGCAAAAACACTAGTCAAAGATCCTCTATACAGCAAAAACGCTTGGCTGTTTTTCAGGACTTACTGCAAAAACACTAGTCGAAGATCCTCTAGATGACAACAATGGTAGACAGTTTTTTAAGAACCTACTGCAAAAACATTAGTCAAAGATCCTCTCTATATGACAGGAGTGCTCTGCTATTTAAAAAAATCAACTGCAAAAACACTAGTCGAAGATCCTCTAGATGACAAGAATGTTAGACTGTTTTTTAAGAAGCTACTGCAAAAACATTAGTCAAAGATCCTCTCTATATGACAGGAGTGCTCTGCTATTTAAAAAAATCAACTGCAAAAACACTAGTCGAAGATCTTCTAGATGACAAGAATGGTAGACTGTTTTTTAAGAACCTACTGCAAAAACACTAGTCAAAGATCCTCTATACAGCAAAATGCTTTGCTGTTTTTCGAGACTTACTGCAAAAACACTAGTCAAAGATCCTCTATACAGCAAAAACGCTTTGCTGTTTTTCGGGACTTACTGCAAAAACACTAGTCAAAGATCCTCTATACAGCAAAAACGCTTTGCTGTTTTTCGGGACTTACTGCAAAAACACTAGTCAAAGATCCTCTATACAGCAAAAACGCTTTGCTGTTTTTCGGGACTTACTGCAAAAACACTAGTCGAAGATCCTCTAGATGACAAGAATGTTAGACTGTTTTTTAAAAAGCTACTGCAAAAACATTAGTCAAAGATCCTCTCTATATGACAGGAGTGCTCTGCTATTTAAAAAAATCAACTGCAAAAACACTAGTCGAAGATCTTCTAGATGACAAGAATGGTAGACTGTTTTTTAAGAACCTACTGCAAAAACACTAGTCAAAGATCCTCTATACAGCAAAAATGCTTGGCTGTTTTTCGGGACTTACTGCAAAAATACTAGTCAAAGATCCTCTATACAGCAAAAACGCTTGGCTGTTTTTCGGGACTTACTGCAAAAACACTAGTCGAAGATCCTCTAGATGACAAGAATGTTAGACTGTTTTTTAAGAAGCTACTGCAAAAACATTAGTCAAAGATCCTCTCTATATGACAGGACTGCTGTGCTATTTAAAAAAATCAACTGCAAAAACACTAGTCGAAGATCTTCTAGATGACAAGAATGGTAGACTGTTTTTTAAGAACCTACTACAAAAACACTAGTCAAAGATCCTCTATACAGCAAAAACGCTTGGCTGTTTTTCAGGACCTACTGCAAAAACACTAGTCGAAGATCTTCTAGATGACAAGAATGGTAGACTGTTTTTTAAGAACCTACTGCAAAAACACTAGTCAAAGATCCTCTATACAGCAAAAACGCTTGGCTGTTTTTCGGGACTTACTGCAAAAATACTAGTCAAAGATCCTCTATACAGAAAAAACGCTTGGCTGTTTTTCAGGACCTACTGCAAAAACACTAGTCAAAGATCCTCTATACAGCAAAAATGCTTTGCTGTTTTTGGAGACTTACTGCAAAAACACTAGTCAAAGATCCTCTATACAGCAAAAACGCTTTGCTGTTTTTCAGGACTTACTGCAAAAACACTAGTCGAAGATCCTCTAGATGACAAGAATGTTAGACTGTTTTTTAAGAAGCTACTGCAAAAACACTAGTCAAAGATCCTCTCTATATGACAGGAGTGCTCTGCTATTTAAAAAAATCAACTGCAAAAACACTAGTCGAAGATCTTCTAGATGACAAGAATGGTAGACTGTTTTTTAAGAACCTACTGCAAAAACACTAGTCAAAGATCCTCTATACAGCAAAAACGCTTGGCTGTTTTTCGGGACTTACTGCAAAAACACTAGTCGAAGATCCTCTATATGACAAAAGCATTGTGCCATTTTTAAAACGAACTGCAACAATATTAGAGGATTTCATCAAGGATTTCCACATACGAAAGAGGCCTGGGTCGAATTTTGGTTGGTTGAAAAACATTAGTCAAAGATCCTCTCTATATGACAGGAGTGCTCTGCTATTTTAAAAATCAACTGCAAAAACACTAGTCGAAGATCTTCTAGATGACAAGAATGGTTGACTGTTTTTTAAGAACCTACTGCAAAAACACTAGTCAAAGATCCTCTATACAGCAAAAACGCTTGGCTGTTTTTCGGGACTTACTGCAAAAATACTAGTCAAAGATCCTCTATACAGCAAAAATGCTTGGCTGTTTTTCGGGACCTACTGCAAAAACACTAGTCGAAAATCCTCTGGATGACAAGAATGTTAGACTGTTTTTTAAGAAGCTACTGCAAAAACATTAGTCAAAGATCCTCTCTTTATGACAGGAGTGCTCTGCTATTTCAAAAAATCAACTGCAAAAACACTAGTCGAAGATCTTCTAGATGACAAGAATGGTAGACTGTTTTTTAAGAACCTACTGCAAAAACACTAGTCAAAGATCCTCTATACAGCAAAAATGCTTGGCTGTTTTTCGGGACTTACTGCAAAAATACTAGTCAAAGATCCTCTATACAGCAAAAACGCTTGGCTGTTTTTCGGGACTTACTGCAAAAACACTAGTCGAAGATCCTCTAGATGACAAGAATGTTAGACTGTTTTTTAAGAAGCTACTGCAAAAACATTAGTCAAAGATCCTCTCTATATGACAGGAGTGCTCTGCTATTTAAAAAAATCAACTGCAAAAACACTAGTCGAAGATCTTCTAGATGACAAGAATGGTAGACTGTTTTTTAAGAACCTACTACAAAAACACTAGTCAAAGATCCTCTATACAGCAAAAACGCTTGGCTGTTTTTCGGGACTTACTGCAAAAATACTAGTCAAAGATCCTCTATACAGCAAAAACGCTTGGCTGTTTTTCAGGACCTACTGCAAAAACACTAGTCGAAGATCCTCTAGATGACAAGAATGGTAGACTGTTTTTTAAGAACCTACTGCAAAAACACTAGTCAAAGATCCTCTATACAGCAAAAACGCTTGGCTGTTTTTCGGGACTTACTGCAAAAATACTAGTCAAAGATCCTCTATACAGCAAAAACGCTTGGCTGTTTTTCAGGACCTACTGCAAAAACACTAGTCAAAGATCCTCTATACAGCAAAAATGCTTTGCTGTTTTTGGAGACTTACTGCAAAAACACTAGTCAAAGATCCTCTATACAGCAAAAACGCTTTGCTGTTTTTCAGGACTTACTGCAAAAACACTAGTCGAAGATCCTCTAGATGACAAGAATGTTAGACTGTTTTTTAAGAAGCTACTGCAAAAACATTAGTCAAAGATCCTCTCTATATGACAGGAGTGCTCTGCTATTTAAAAAAATCAACTGCAAAAACACTAGTCGAAGATCCTCTAGATGACAAGAATGGTAGACTGTTTTTTAAGAACCTACTGCAAAAACATTAGTCAAAGATCCTCTCTATATGACAGGAGTGCTCTGCTATTTAAAAAAATCAACTGCAAAAACACTAGTCGAAGATCCTCTAGATGACAAGAATGGTAGACTGTTTTTTAAGAACCTACTGCAAAAACACTAGTCAAAGATCCTCTATACAGCAAAAACGCTTGGCTGTTTTTCGGGACTTACTGCAAAAATACTAGTCAAAGATCCTCTATACAGCAAAAACGCTTGGCTGTTTTTCAGGACCTACTGCAAAAACACTAGTCAAAGATCCTCTATACAGCAAAAATGCTTTGCTGTTTTTGGAGACTTACTGCAAAAACACTAGTCAAAGATCCTCTATACAGCAAAAACGCTTTGCTGTTTTTCAGGACTTACTGCAAAAACACTAGTCGAAGATCCTCTAGATGACAAGAATGTTAGACTGTTTTTTAAGAAGCTACTGCAAAAACATTAGTCAAAGATCCTCTCTATATGACAGGAGTGCTCTGCTATTTAAAAAAATCAACTGCAAAAACACTAGTCGAAGATCCTCTAGATGACAAGAATGTTAGACTGTTTTTTAAGAAGCTACTGCAAAAACACTAGTCAAAGATCCTCTCTATATGACAGGAGTGCTCTGCTATTTAAAAAAATCAACTGCAAAAACACTAGTCGAAGATCTTCTAGATGACAAGAATGGTAGACTGTTTTTTAAGAACCTACTGCAAAAACACTAGTCAAAGATCCTCTATACAGCAAAAACGCTTGGCTGTTTTTCGGGACTTACTGCAAAAACACTAGTCGAAGATCCTCTATATGACAAAAGCATTGTGCCATTTTTAAAACGAACTGCAACAATATTAGAGAATTTCATCAAGGATTTCCACATACGAAAGAGGCCTGGGTCGAATTTTGGTTGGTTGAAAAACATTAGTCAAAGATCCTCTCTATATGACAGGAGTGCTCTGCTATTTTAAAAATCAACTGCAAAAACACTAGTCGAAGATCTTCTAGATGACAAGAATGGTTGACTGTTTTTTAAGAACCTACTGCAAAAACACTAGTCAAAGATCCTCTATACAGCAAAAACGCTTGGCTGTTTTTCGGGACTTACTGCAAAAATACTAGTCAAAGATCCTCTATACAGCAAAAATGCTTGGCTGTTTTTCGGGACCTACTGCAAAAACACTAGTCGAAAATCCTCTGGATGACAAGAATGTTAGACTGTTTTTTAAGAAGCTACTGCAAAAACATTAGTCAAAGATCCTCTCTATATGACAGGAGTGCTCTGCTATTTCAAAAAATCAACTGCAAAAACACTAGTCGAAGATCTTCTAGATGACAAGAATGGTAGACTGTTTTTTAAGAACCTACTGCAAAAACACTAGTCAAAGATCCTCTATACAGCAAAAATGCTTGGCTGTTTTTCGGGACTTACTGCAAAAATACTAGTCAAAGATCCTCTATACAGCAAAAACGCTTGGCTGTTTTTCGGGACTTACTGCAAAAACACTAGTCGAAGATCCTCTAGATGACAAGAATGTTAGACTGTTTTTTAAGAAGCTACTGCAAAAACATTAGTCAAAGATCCTCTCTATATGACAGGAGTGCTCTGCTATTTAAAAAAATCAACTGCAAAAACACTAGTCGAAGATCTTCTAGATGACAAGAATGGTAGACTGTTTTTTAAGAACCTACTACAAAAACACTAGTCAAAGATCCTCTATACAGCAAAAACGCTTGGCTGTTTTTCGGGACTTACTGCAAAAATACTAGTCAAAGATCCTCTATACAGCAAAAACGCTTGGCTGTTTTTCAGGACCTACTGCAAAAACACTAGTCGAAGATCCTCTAGATGACAAGAATGGTAGACTGTTTTTTAAGAACCTAATGCAAAAACACTAGTCAAAGATCCTCTATACAGCAAAAACGCTTGGCTGTTTTTCGGGACTTACTGCAAAAATACTAGTCAAAGATCCTCTATACAGCAAAAACGCTTGGCTGTTTTTCAGGACCTACTGCAAAAACACTAGTCAAAGATCCTCTATACAGCAAAAATGCTTTGCTGTTTTTGGAGACTTACTGCAAAAACACTAGTCAAAGATCCTCTATACAGCAAAAACGCTTTGCTGTTTTTCAGGACTTACTGCAAAAACACTAGTCGAAGATCCTCTAGATGACAAGAATGTTAGACTGTTTTTTAAGAAGCTACTGCAAAAACATTAGTCAAAGATCCTCTCTATATGACAGGAGTGCTCTGCTATTTAAAAAAATCAACTGCAAAAACACTAGTCGAAGATCCTCTAGATGACAAGAATGGTAGACTGTTTTTTAAGAACCTACTGCAAAAACACTAGTCAAAGATCCTCTATACAGCAAAAACGCTTTGCTGTTTTTCGGGACTTACTGCAAAAACACTAGTCGAAAATCCTCTGGATGACAAGAATGGTAGACTGTTTTTTAAGAACCTACTGCAAAAACACTAGTCAAAGATCCTCTATACAGCAAAAATGCTTTGCTGTTTTTCGAGACTTACAGCAAAAACACTAGTCAAAGATCCTCTATACAGCAAAAACGCTTTGCTGTTTTTCGAGACTTACTGCAAAAACACTAGTCAAAGATCCTCTATACAGCAAAAACGCTTTGCTGTTTTTCGGGACTTACTGCAAAAACACTAGTCGAAGATCCTCTAGATGACAAAAATGTTAGACTGTTTTTTAAGAAGCTACTGCAAAAACATTAGTCAAAGATCCTCTCTATATGACAGGAGTGCTCTGCTATTTTAAAAATCAACTGCAAAAACACTAGTCGAAGATCTTCTAGATGACAAGAATGGTAGACTGTTTTTTAAGAACCTACTGCAAAAATACTAGTCAAAGATCCTCTATACAGCAAAAACACTAGTCAAAGATCCTCTATACAGCAAAAATGCTTTGCTGTTTTTCGAGACTTACTGCAAAAACACTAGTCAAAGATCCTCTATACAGCAAAAACGCTTTGCTGTTTTTCGGGACTTACTGCAAAAACACTAGTCGAAGATCTTCTAGATGACAAGAATGGTAGACTGTTTTTTAAGAACCTACTGCAAAAACACTAGTCAAAGATCCTCTATACAGCAAAAACGCTTGGCTGTTTTTCGGGACCTACTGCAAAAACACTAGTCGAAAATCCTCTGGATGACAAGAATGGTAGACTGTTTTTTAAGAACCTACTGCAAAAACACTAGTCAAAGATCCTCTATACAGCAAAAATGCTTTGCTGTTTTTCGAGACTTACTGCAAAAACACTAGTCAAAGATCCTCTATACAGCAAAAACGCTTTGCTGTTTTTCGGGACTTACTGCAAAAACACTAGTCGAAGATCCTCTAGATGACAAGAATGTTAGACTGTTTTTTAAGAAGCTACCGCAAAAACATTAGTCAAAGATCCTCTCTATATGACAGGAGTGCTCTGCTATTTAAAAAAATCAACTGAAAAAACACTAGTCGAAGATCTTCTAGATGACAAGAATGGTTGACTGTTTTTTAAGAACCTACTGCAAAAACACTAGTCAAAGATCCTCTATACAGCAAAAATGCTTGGCTGTTTTTCAGGACTTACTGCAAAAACACTAGTCAAAGATCCTCTATATGACAAAAGCATTGTGCCATTTTTAAAACGAACTGCAACAATATTAGAGAAATTCATCAAGGATTTCCACATACGAAAGAGGCCTGGGTCGAATTTTGGTTGGTTGAAAAACATTAGTCAAAGATCCTCTCTATATAACAGGAGTGCTCTGCTATTTTAAAAATCAACTGCAAAAACACTAGTCGAAGATCTTCTAGATGACAAGAATGGTAGACTGTTTTTTAAGAACCTACTGCAAAAACACTAGTCAAAGATCCTCTATACAGCAAAAACGCTTGGCTGTTTTTCGGGACTTACTGCAAAAATACTAGTCAAAGATCCTCTATACAGCAAAAACGCTTGGCTGTTTTTCGGGACCTACTGCAAAAACACTAGTCGAAAATCCTCTGGATGACAAGAATGGTAGACTGTTTTTTAAGAACCTACTGCAAAAACACTAGTCAAAGATCCTCTATACAGCAAAAATGCTTTGCTGTTTTTCGAGACTTACTGCAAAAACACTAGTCAAAGATCCTCTATACAGCAAAAACGCTTTGCTGTTTTTCGGGACTTACTGCAAAATCACTAGTCGAAGATCCTCTAGATGACAAGAATGTTGGACTGTTTTTTAAGAAGCTACTGCAAAAACATTAGTCAAAGATCCTCTCTATATGACAGGAGTGCTCTGCTATTTAAAAAAATCAACTGCAAAAACACTAGTCGAAGATCTTCTAGATGACAAGAATGGTAGACTGTTTTTTAAGAACCTACTGCAAAAACACTAGTCAAAGATCCTCTATACAGCAAAAACGCTAGGCTGTTTTTCGGGACCTACTGCAAAAATACTAGTCAAAGATCCTCTATACAGCAAAAACGCTTGGCTGTTTTTCGGGACCTACTGCAAAAACACTAGTCGAAAATCCTCTGGATGACAAGAATGGTAGACTGTTTTTTAAGAACCTACTGCAAAAACACTAGTCAAAGATCCTCTATACAGCAAAAATGCTTTGCTGTTTTTCGAGACTTACTGCAAAAACACTAGTCAAAGATCCTCTATACAGCAAAAAACGCTTTGCTGTTTTTCGGGACTTACTGCAAAAACACTAGTCGAAGATTTTCTAGATGACAAGAATGTTAGACTGTTTTTTAAGAAGCTACTGCAAAAACATTAGTCAAAGATCCTCTCTATATGACAGGAGTGCTCTGCTATTTAAAAAAATCAACTGCAAAAACACTAGTCAAAGATCCTCTGGATGACAAGAATGGTAGACTGTTTTTTAAGAACCTACTGCAAAAACACTAGTCAAAGATCCTCTATAGAGCAGAATGGCTTTCCTGTTTTTCAGGACTTACTGCAAAAACACTAGTCAAAGATCCTCTATATAACAAAAGCATTGTGCCATTTTTAAAACGAACTGCAACAATATTAGAGAATTTCATCAAGGATTTCCACATACGAAAGAGGCCTGGGTCGAATTTTGGTTGGTTGAAAAACATTAGTCAAAGATCTTCTCTTTATGACAGGAGTGCTCTGCTATTTTAAAAATCAACTGCAAAAACACTAGTCGAAGATCTTCTAGATGACAAGAATGGTAGACTGTTTTTTAAGAACCTACTGCAAAAACACTAGTCAAAGATCCTCTATACAGCAAAAACGCTTGGCTGTTTTTCGGGACTTACTGCAAAAATACTAGTCAAAGATCCTCTATACAGCAAAAACGCTTGGCTGTTTTTCGGGACTTACTGCAAAAATACTAGTCAAAGATCCTCTATACAGCAAAAACGCTTGGCTGTTTTTCGGGACCTACTGCAAAAACACTAGTCCAAAATCCTCTGGATGACAAGTATGGTAGACTGTTTTTTAAGAACCTACTGCAAAAACACTAGTCAAAGATCCTCTATACAGCAAAAATGCTTTGCTGTTTTTCGAGACTTACTGCAAAAACACTAGTCAAAGATCCTCTATACAGCAAAAACGCTTTGCTGTTTTTCGAGACTTACTGCAAAAACACTAGTCAAAGATCCTCTATACAGCAAAAACGCTTTGCTGTTTTTCAGGACTTACTGCAAAAACACTAGTCGAAGATCCTCTAGATGACAAGAATGTTAGACTGTTTTTTAAGAACCTACTGCAAAAACACTAGTCGAAGATCCTCTAGATGACAAGAATGTTAGACTGTTTTTTAAGAAGCTACTGCAAAAACATTAGTCAAAGATCCTCTCTACATGACAGGAGTGCTCTGCTATTTAAAAAAATCAACTGCAAAAACACTAGTCGAAAATCCTCTGGATGACAAGCATGGTAGACTGTTTTTTAAGAACCTACTGCAAAAACACTAGTCAAAGATCCTCTATACAGCAAAAATGCTTTGCTGGTTTTCGAGACTTACTGCAAAAACACTAGTCAAAGATCCTCTATACAGCAAAAATGCTTTATTGTTTTTCGAGACTTACTGCAAAAACACTAGTCAAAGATCCTCTATACAGCAAAAACGCTTTGCTGTTTTTCGGGACTTACTGCAAAATCACTAGTCGAAGATCCTCTAGATGACAAGAATGTTGGACTGTTTTTTAAGAAGCTACTGCAAAAACATTAGTCAAAGATCCTCTCTATATGACAGGAGTGCTCTGCTATTTAAAAAAATCAACTGCAAAAACACTAGTCGAAGATCTTCTAGATGACAAGAATGTTAGACTGTTTTTTAAGAAGCTACTGCAAAAACATTAGTCAAAGATCCTCTCTATATGACAGGAGTGCTCTGCTATTTAAAAAAATCAACTGCAAAAACACTAGTCGAAGATCTTCTAGATGACAAGAATGGTAGACTGTTTTTTAAGAACCTACTGCAAAAACACTAGTCAAAGATCCTCTATACAGCAAAAACGCTTGGCTGTTTTTCGGGACCTACTGCAAAAATACTAGTCAAAGATCCTCTATACAGCAAAAACGCTTGGCTGTTTTTCGGGACCTACTGGAAAAACACTAGTCGAAGATCCTCTAGATGACAAGAATGTTAGACTGTTTTTTAAGAAGCTACTGCAAAAACATTAGTCAAAGATCCTCTCTATATGACAGGAGTGCTCTGCTATTTAAAAAAATCAACTGCAAAAACACTAGTCAAAGATCCTCTGGATGACAAGAATGGTAGACTGTTTTTTAAGAACCTACTGCAAAAACACTAGTCAAAGATCCTCTATAGAGCAGAATGGCTTTCCTGTTTTTCAGGACTTACTGCAAAAACACTAGTCAAAGATCCTCTATATGACAAAAGCATTGTGCCATTTTTAAAACGAACTGCAACAATATTAGAGAATTTCATCAAGGATTTCCACATACGAAAGAGGCCTGGGTCGAATTTTGGTTGGTTGAAAAACATTAGTCAAAGATCCTCTCTATATGACAGGAGTGCTCTGCTATTTTAAAAATCAACTGCAAAAACACTAGTCGAAGATCTTCTAGATGACAAGAATGGTAGACTGTTTTTTAAGAACCTACTGCAAAAACACTAGTCAAAGATCCTCTATACAGCAAAAATGCTTTGCTGTTTTTCGAGACTTACTGCAAAAACACTAGTCAAAGATCCTCTATACAGCAAAAACGCTTTGCTGTTTTTCGGGACTTACTGCAAAAACACTAGTCGAAGATCCTCTAGATGACAAGAATGTTAGACTGTTTTTTAAGAAGCTACTGCAAAAACATTAGTCAAAGATCCTCTCTATATGACAGGAGTGCTCTGCTATTTAAAAAAATCAACTGCAAAAACACTAGTCGAAGATCTTCTAGATGACAAGAATGGTAGACTGTTTTTTAAGAACCTACTGCAAAAACACTAGTCAAAGATCCTCTATACAGCAAAAACGCTTGGCTGTTTTTCGAGACTTACTGCAAAAATACTAGTCAAAGATCCTCTATACAGCAAAAATGCTTTGCTGTTTTTCGGGACTTACTGCAAAAATACTAGTCAAAGATCCTCTATACAGCAAAAACGCTTGGCTGTTTTTCGGGACCTACTGCAAAAACACTAGTCGGAAATCCTCTGGATGACAAGAATGGTAGACTGTTTTTTAAGAACCTACTGCAAAAACACTAGTCAAAGATCCTCTATACAGCAAAAATGCTTTGCTGTTTTTCGAGACTTACTGCAAAAACACTAGTCAAAGATCCTCTATACAGCAAAAACGCTTGGCTGTTTTTCGGGACTTACTGCAAAAACACTAGTCGAAGATCCTCTAGATGACAAGAATGTTAGACTGTTTTTTAAGAACCTACTGCAAAAACACTAGTCAAAGATCCTCTATACAGCAAAAACGCTTGGCTGTTTTTCAGGACTTACTGCAAAAACACTAGTCGAAAATCCTCTGGATGACAAGAATGGTAGACTGTTTTTTAAGAACCTACTGCAAAAACACTAGTCAAAGATCCTCTATACAGCAAAAATGCTTTGCTGTTTTTCGAGACTTACTGCAAAAACACTAGTCAAAGATCCTCTATACAGCAAAAACGCTTTGCTGTTTTTCGGGACTTACTGCAAAAACACTAGTCAAAGATCCTCTATACAGCAAAAACGCTTTGCTGTTTTTCGAGACTTACTGCAAAAACACTAGTCGAAGATCCTCTAGATGACAAGAATGGTTGACTGTTTTTTAAGAACCTACTGCAAAAACACTAGTCAAAGATCCTCTATACAGCAAAAATGCTTGGCTGTTTTTCAGGACTTACTGCAAAAACACTAGTCAAAGATCCTCTATATGACAAAAGCATTGTGCCATATTTAAAACGAACTGCAACAATATTAGAGAATTTCATCAAGGATTTCCACATACGAAAGAGGCCTGGGTCGATTTTTGGTTGGTTGAAAAACATTAGTCAAAGATCCTCTCTATTTAACAGGAGTGCTCTGCTATTTTAAAAATCAACTGCAAAAACACTAGTCGAAGATCTTCTAGATGACAAGAATGGTAGACTGTTTTTTAAGAACCTACTGCAAAAACACTAGTCAAAGATCCTCTATACAGCAAAAACGCTTGGCTGTTTTTCGGGACTTACTGCAAAAATACTAGTCAAAGATCCTCTATACAGCAAAAACGCTTGGCTGTTTTTCGGGACCTACTGCAAAAACACTAGTCGAAAATCCTCTGGATGACAAGAATGGTAGACTGTTTTTTAAGAACCTACTGCAAAAACACTAGTCAAAGATCCTCTATACAGCAAAAACGCTTTGCTGTTTTTTGAGACTTACTGCAAAAACACTAGTCAAAGATCCTCTATACAGCAAAAACGCTTGGCTGTTTTTCAGGACTTACTGCAAAAACACTAGTCGAAGATCCTCTAGATGACAACAATGGTAGACAGTTTTTTAAGAACCTACTGCAAAAACATTAGTCAAAGATCCTCTCTATATGACAGGAGTGCTCTGCTATTTAAAAAAATCAACTGCAAAAACACTAGTCGAAGATCCTCTAGATGACAAGAATGTTAGACTGTTTTTTAAGAAGCTACTGCAAAAACATTAGTCAAAGATCCTCTCTATATGACAGGAGTGCTCTGCTATTTAAAAAAATCAACTGCAAAAACACTAGTCGAAGATCTTCTAGATGACAAGAATGGTAGACTGTTTTTTAAGAACCTACTGCAAAAACACTAGTCAAAGATCCTCTATACAGCAAAATGCTTTGCTGTTTTTCGAGACTTACTGCAAAAACACTAGTCAAAGATCCTCTATACAGCAAAAACGCTTTGCTGTTTTTCGGGACTTACTGCAAAAACACTAGTCAAAGATCCTCTATACAGCAAAAACGCTTTGCTGTTTTTCGGGACTTACTGCAAAAACACTAGTCAAAGATCCTCTATACAGCAAAAACGCTTTGCTGTTTTTCGGGACTTACTGCAAAAACACTAGTCGAAGATCCTCTAGATGACAAGAATGTTAGACTGTTTTTTAAGAAGCTACTGCAAAAACATTAGTCAAAGATCCTCTCTATATGACAGGAGTGCTCTGCTATTTAAAAAAATCAACTGCAAAAACACTAGTCGAAGATCTTCTAGATGACAAGAATGGTAGACTGTTTTTTAAGAACCTACTGCAAAAACACTAGTCAAAGATCCTCTATACAGCAAAAATGCTTGGCTGTTTTTCGGGACTTACTGCAAAAATACTAGTCAAAGATCCTCTATACAGCAAAAACGCTTGGCTGTTTTTCGGGACTTACTGCAAAAACACTAGTCGAAGATCCTCTAGATGACAAGAATGTTAGACTGTTTTTTAAGAAGCTACTGCAAAAACATTAGTCAAAGATCCTCTCTATATGACAGGACTGCTGTGCTATTTAAAAAAATCAACTGCAAAAACACTAGTCGAAGATCTTCTAGATGACAAGAATGGTAGACTGTTTTTTAAGAACCTACTACAAAAACACTAGTCAAAGATCCTCTATACAGCAAAAACGCTTGGCTGTTTTTCAGGACCTACTGCAAAAACACTAGTCGAAGATCCTCTAGATGACAAGAATGGTAGACTGTTTTTTAAGAACCTACTGCAAAAACACTAGTCAAAGATCCTCTATACAGCAAAAACGCTTGGCTGTTTTTCGGGACTTACTGCAAAAATACTAGTCAAAGATCCTCTATACAGAAAAAACGCTTGGCTGTTTTTCAGGACCTACTGCAAAAACACTAGTCAAAGATCCTCTATACAGAAAAAATGCTTTGCTGTTTTTGGAGACTTACTGCAAAAACACTAGTCAAAGATCCTCTATACAGCAAAAACGCTTTGCTGTTTTTCAGGACTTACTGCAAAAACACTAGTCGAAGATCCTCTAGATGACAAGAATGTTAGACTGTTTTTTAAGAAGCTACTGCAAAAACACTAGTCAAAGATCCTCTCTATATGACAGGAGTGCTCTGCTATTTAAAAAAATCAACTGCAAAAACACTAGTCGAAGATCTTCTAGATGACAAGAATGGTAGACTGTTTTTTAAGAACCTACTGCAAAAACACTAGTCAAAGATCCTCTATACAGCAAAAACGCTTGGCTGTTTTTCGGGACTTACTGCAAAAACACTAGTCGAAGATCCTCTATATGACAAAAGCATTGTGCCATTTTTAAAACGAACTGCAACAATATTAGAGAATTTCATCAAGGATTTCCACATACGAAAGAGGCCTGGGTCGAATTTTGGTTGGTTGAAAAACATTAGTCAAAGATCCTCTCTATATGACAGGAGTGCTCTGCTATTTTAAAAATCAACTGCAAAAACACTAGTCGAAGATCTTCTAGATGACAAGAATGGTTGACTGTTTTTTAAGAACCTACTGCAAAAACACTAGTCAAAGATCCTCTATACAGCAAAAACGCTTGGCTGTTTTTCGGGACTTACTGCAAAAATACTAGTCAAAGATCCTCTATACAGCAAAAATGCTTGGCTGTTTTTCGGGACCTACTGCAAAAACACTAGTCGAAAATCCTCTGGATGACAAGAATGTTAGACTGTTTTTTAAGAAGCTACTGCAAAAACATTAGTCAAAGATCCTCTCTATATGACAGGAGTGCTCTGCTATTTCAAAAAATCAACTGCAAAAACACTAGTCGAAGATCTTCTAGATGACAAGAATGGTAGACTGTTTTTTAAGAACCTACTGCAAAAACACTAGTCAAAGATCCTCTATACAGCAAAAATGCTTGGCTGTTTTTCGGGACTTACTGCAAAAATACTAGTCAAAGATCCTCTATACAGCAAAAACGCTTGGCTGTTTTTCGGGACTTACTGCAAAAACACTAGTCGAAGATCCTCTAGATGACAAGAATGTTAGACTGTTTTTTAAGAAGCTACTGCAAAAACATTAGTCAAAGATCCTCTCTATATGACAGGAGTGCTCTGCTATTTAAAAAAATCAACTGCAAAAACACTAGTCGAAGATCTTCTAGATGACAAGAATGGTAGACTGTTTTTTAAGAACCTACTACAAAAACACTAGTCAAAGATCCTCTATACAGCAAAAATGCTTGGCTGTTTTTCGGGACTTACTGCAAAAATACTAGTCAAAGATCCTCTATACAGCAAAAACGCTTGGCTGTTTTTCAGGACCTACTGCAAAAACACTAGTCGAAGATCCTCTAGATGACAAGAATGGTAGACTGTTTTTTAAGAACCTACTGCAAAAACACTAGTCAAAGATCCTCTATACAGCAAAAACGCTTGGCTGTTTTTCGGGACTTACTGCAAAAATACTAGTCAAAGATCCTCTATACAGCAAAAACGCTTGGCTGTTTTTCAGGACCTACTGCAAAAACACTAGTCAAAGATCCTCTATACAGCAAAAATGCTTTGCTGTTTTTGGAGACTTACTGCAAAAACACTAGTCAAAGATCCTCTATACAGCAAAAACGCTTTGCTGTTTTTCAGGACTTACTGCAAAAACACTAGTCGAAGATCCTCTAGATGACAAGAATGTTAGACTGTTTTTTAAGAAGCTACTGCAAAAACATTAGTCAAAGATCCTCTCTATATGACAGGAGTGCTCTGCTATTTAAAAAAATCAACTGCAAAAACACTAGTCGAAGATCCTCTAGATGACAAGAATGGTAGACTGTTTTTTAAGAACCTACTGCAAAAACATTAGTCAAAGATCCTCTCTATATGACAGGAGTGCTCTGCTATTTAAAAAAGTCAACTGCAAAAACACTAGTCGAAGATCCTCTAGATGACAAGAATGGTAGACTGTTTTTTAAGAACCTACTGCAAAAACACTAGTCAAAGATCCTCTATACAGCAAAAACGCTTGGCTGTTTTTCGGGACTTACTGCAAAAATACTAGTCAAAGATCCTCTATACAGCAAAAACGCTTGGCTGTTTTTCAGGACCTACTGCAAAAACACTAGTCAAAGATCCTCTATACAGCAAAAATGCTTTGCTGTTTTTGGAGACTTACTGCAAAAACACTAGTCAAAGATCCTCTATACAGCAAAAACGCTTTGCTGTTTTTCAGGACTTACTGCAAAAACACTAGTCGAAGATCCTCTAGATGACAAGAATGTTAGACTGTTTTTTAAGAAGCTACTGCAAAAACATTAGTCAAAGATCCTCTCTATATGACAGGAGTGCTCTGCTATTTAAAAAAATCAACTGCAAAAACACTAGTCGAAGATCCTCTAGATGACAAGAATGTTAGACTGTTTTTTAAGAAGCTACTGCAAAAACACTAGTCAAAGATCCTCTCTATATGACAGGAGTGCTCTGCTATTTAAAAAAATCAACTGCAAAAACACTAGTCGAAGATCTTCTAGATGACAAGAATGGTAGACTGTTTTTTAAGAACCTACTGCAAAAACACTAGTCAAAGATCCTCTATACAGCAAAAACGCTTGGCTGTTTTTCGGGACTTACTGCAAAAACACTAGTCGAAGATCCTCTATATGACAAAAGCATTGTGCCATTTTTAAAACGAACTGCAACAATATTAGAGAATTTCATCAAGGATTTCCACATACGAAAGAGGCCTGGGTCGAATTTTGGTTGGTTGAAAAACATTAGTCAAAGATCCTCTCTATATGACAGGAGTGCTCTGCTATTTTAAAAATCAACTGCAAAAACACTAGTCGAAGATCTTCTAGATGACAAGAATGGTTGACTGTTTTTTAAGAACCTACTGCAAAAACACTAGTCAAAGATCCTCTATACAGCAAAAACGCTTGGCTGTTTTTCGGGACTTACTGCAAAAATACTAGTCAAAGATCCTCTATACAGCAAAAATGCTTGGCTGTTTTTCGGGACCTACTGCAAAAACACTAGTCGAAAATCCTCTGGATGACAAGAATGTTAGACTGTTTTTTAAGAAGCTACTGCAAAAACATTAGTCAAAGATCCTCTCTATATGACAGGAGTGCTCTGCTATTTCAAAAAATCAACTGCAAAAACACTAGTCGAAGATCTTCTAGATGACAAGAATGGTAGACTGTTTTTTAAGAACCTACTGCAAAAACACTAGTCAAAGATCCTCTATACAGCAAAAATGCTTGGCTGTTTTTCGGGACTTACTGCAAAAATACTAGTCAAAGATCCTCTATACAGCAAAAACGCTTGGCTGTTTTTCGGGACTTACTGCAAAAACACTAGTCGAAGATCCTCTAGATGACAAGAATGTTAGACTGTTTTTTAAGAAGCTACTGCAAAAACATTAGTCAAAGATCCTCTCTATATGACAGGAGTGCTCTGCTATTTAAAAAAATCAACTGCAAAAACACTAGTCGAAGATCTTCTAGATGACAAGAATGGTAGACTGTTTTTTAAGAACCTACTACAAAAACACTAGTCAAAGATCCTCTATACAGCAAAAACGCTTGGCTGTTTTTCGGGACTTACTGCAAAAATACTAGTCAAAGATCCTCTATACAGCAAAAACGCTTGGCTGTTTTTCAGGACCTACTGCAAAAACACTAGTCGAAGATCTTCTAGATGACAAGAATGGTAGACTGTTTTTTAAGAACCTACTGCAAAAACACTAGTCAAAGATCCTCTATACAGCAAAAACGCTTGGCTGTTTTTCGGGACTTACTGCAAAAACACTAGTCGAAGATCCTCTAGATGACAAGAATGGTAGACAGTTTTTTAAGAACCTACTGCAAAAACATTAGTCAAAGATCCTCTCTATATGACAGGAGTGCTCTGCTATTTTAAAAATCTACTGCAAAAACACTAGTCGAAGATCCTCTATATGACAAGAATGGTAGACTGTTTTTTAAGAACCTACTGCAAAAACACTAGTCAAAGATCCTCTATACAGCAAAAACGCTTGGCTGTTTTTCAGGACTTACTGCAAAAACACTAGTCAAAGATCCTCTATATGACAAAAGCATTGTGCCATTTTTAAAACGAACTGCAACAATATTAGAGAATTTCATCAAGGATTTCCACATACGAAAGAGGCCTGGGTCGAATTTTGGTTGGTTGAAAAACATTAGTCAAAGATCCTCTTTATATGACAGGAGTGCTCTGCTATTTTAAAAATCAACTGCAAAAACACTAGTCGAAGATCTTCTAGATGACAAGAATGGTTGACTGTTTTTTAAGAACCTACTGCAAAAACACTAGTCAAAGATCCTCTATACAGCAAAAACGCTTGGCTGTTTTTCGGGACTTACTGCAAAAATACTAGTCAAAGATCCTCTATACAGCAAAAACGCTTGGCTGTTTTTCGGGACCTACTGCAAAAACACTAGTCGAAGATCCTCTAGATGACAAGAATGTTAGACTGTTTTTTAAGAAGCTACTGCAAAAACACTAGTCAAAGATCCTCTATACAGCAAAAACGCTTGGCTGTTTTTCAGGACTTACTGCAAAAACACTAGTCAAAGATCCTCTATACAGCAAAAACGCTTGGCTGTTTTTCGGGACCTACTGCAAAAACACTAGTCGGAAATCCTCTGGATGACAAGAATGGTAGACTGTTTTTTAAGAACCTACTGCAAAAACACTAGTCAAAGATCCTCTATACAGCAAAAATGCTTTGCTGTTTTTCGAAACTTACTGCAAAAACACTAGTCAAAGATCCTCTATACAGCAAAAACGCTTTGCTGTTTTTCGGGACTTACTGCAAAAACACTAGTCGAAGATCCTCTAGATGACAAGAATGTTAGACTGTTTTTTAAGAAGCTACTGCAAAAACATTAGTCAAAGATCCTCTCTATATGACAGGAGTGCTCTGCTATTTAAAAAAATCAACTGAAAAAACACTAGTCGAAGATCTTCTAGATGACAAGAATGGTTGACTGTTTTTTAAGAACCTACTGCAAAAACACTAGTCAAAGATCCTCTATACAGCAAAAATGCTTGGCTGTTTTTCAGGACTTACTGCAAAAACACTAGTCAAAGATCCTCTATATGACAAAAGCATTGTGCCATTTTTAAAACGAACTGCAACAATATTAGAGAATTTCATCAAGGATTTCCACATACGAAAGAGGCCTGGGTCGAATTTTGGTTGGTTGAAAAACATTAGTCAAAGGTCCTCTCTATATGACAGGAGTGCTCTGCTATTTTAAAAATCAACTGCAAAAACACTAGTCGAAGATCTTCTAGATGACAAGAATGGTTGACTGTTTTTTAAGAACCTACTGCAAAAACACTAGTCAAAGATCCTCTATACAGCAAAAACGCTTGGCTGTTTTTCGGGACTTACTGCAAAAATACTAGTCAAAGATCCTCTATACAGCAAAAACGCTTGGCTGTTTTTCGGGACCTACTGCAAAAACACTAGTCGAAGATCCTCTAGATGACAAGAATGTTAGACTGTTTTTTAAGAACCTACTACAAAAACACTAGTCAAAGATCCTCTATACAGCAAAAACGCTTGGCTGTTTTTCAGGACTTACTGCAAAAACACTAGTCAAAGATCCTCTATACAGCAAAAACGCTTGGCTGTTTTTCAGGACTTACTGCAAAAACACTAGTCGAAGATCCTCTAGATGACAAGAATGTTAGACTGTTTTTTAAGAAGCTACTGCAAAAACATTAGTCAAAGATCCTCTCTATATGACAGGAGTGCTCTGCTATTTAAAAAAATCAACTGCAAAAACACTAGTCGAAGATCTTCTAGATGACAAGAATGGTAGACTGTTTTTTAAGAACCTACTGCAAAAACACTAGTCAAAGATCCTCTATACAGCAAAAACGCTTGGCTGTTTTTCGAGACTTACTGCAAAAATACTAGTCAAAGATCCTCTATACAGCAAAAATGCTTTGCTGTTTTTCGGGACTTACTGCAAAAATACTAGTCAAAGATCCTCTATACAGCAAAAACGCTTGGCTGTTTTTCGGGACCTACTGCAAAAACACTAGTCGGAAATCCTCTGGATGACAAGAATGGTAGACTGTTTTTTAAGAACCTACTGCAAAAACACTAGTCAAAGATCCTCTATACAGCAAAAATGCTTTGCTGTTTTTCGAGACTTACTGCAAAAACACTAGTCAAAGATCCTCTATACAGCAAAAACGCTTTGCTGTTTTTCGGGACTTACTGCAAAAACACTAGTCGAAGATCCTCTAGATGACAAGAATGTTAGACTGTTTTTTAAGAAGCTACCGCAAAAACATTAGTCAAAGATCCTCTCTATATGACAGGAGTGCTCTGCTATTTAAAAAAATCAACTGAAAAAACACTAGTCGAAGATCTTCTAGATGACAAGAATGGTTGACTGTTTTTTAAGAACCTACTGCAAAAACACTAGTCAAAGATCCTCTATACAGCAAAAATGCTTGGCTGTTTTTCAGGACTTACTGCAAAAACACTAGTCAAAGATCCTCTATATGACAAAAGCATTGTGCCATTTTTAAAACGAACTGCAACAATATTAGAGAAATTCATCAAGGATTTCCACATACGAAAGAGGCCTGGGTCGAATTTTGGTTGGTTGAAAAACATTAGTCAAAGATCCTCTCTATATAACAGGAGTGCTCTGCTATTTTAAAAATCAACTGCAAAAACACTAGTCGAAGATCTTCTAGATGACAAGAATGGTAGACTGTTTTTTAAGAACCTACTGCAAAAACACTAGTCAAAGATCCTCTATACAGCAAAAACGCTTGGCTGTTTTTCGGGACTTACTGCAAAAATACTAGTCAAAGATCCTCTATACAGCAAAAACGCTTGGCTGTTTTTCGGGACCTACTGCAAAAACACTAGTCGAAAATCCTCTGGATGACAAGAATGGTAGACTGTTTTTTAAGAACCTACTGCAAAAACACTAGTCAAAGATCCTCTATACAGCAAAAATGCTTTGCTGTTTTTCGAGACTTACTGCAAAAACACTAGTCAAAGATCCTCTATACAGCAAAAACGCTTTGCTGTTTTTCGGGACTTACTGCAAAATCACTAGTCGAAGATCCTCTAGATGACAAGAATGTTGGACTGTTTTTTAAGAAGCTACTGCAAAAACATTAGTCAAAGATCCTCTCTATATGACAGGAGTGCTCTGCTATTTAAAAAAATCAACTGCAAAAACACTAGTCGAAGATCTTCTAGATGACAAGAATGGTAGACTGTTTTTTAAGAACCTACTGCAAAAACACTAGTCAAAGATCCTCTATACAGCAAAAATGCTTGGCTGTTTTTCGGGACCTACTGCAAAAATACTAGTCAAAGATCCTCTATACAGCAAAAACGCTTGGCTGTTTTTCGGGACCTACTGCAAAAACACTAGTCGAAAATCCTCTGGATGACAAGAATGGTAGACTGTTTTTTAAGAACCTACTGCAAAAACACTAGTCAAAGATCCTCTATACAGCAAAAATGCTTTGCTGTTTTTCGAGACTTACTGCAAAAACACTAGTCAAAGATCCTCTATACAGCAAAAAACGCTTTGCTGTTTTTCGGGACTTACTGCAAAAACACTAGTCGAAGATCCTCTAGATGACAAGAATGTTAGACTGTTTTTTAAGAAGCTACTGCAAAAACATTAGTCAAAGATCCTCTCTATATGACAGGAGTGCTCTGCTATTTAAAAAAATCAACTGCAAAAACACTAGTCAAAGATCCTCTGGATGACAAGAATGGTAGACTGTTTTTTAAGAACCTACTGCAAAAACACTAGTCAAAGATCCTCTATAGAGCAGAATGGCTTTCCTGTTTTTCAGGACTTACTGCAAAAACACTAGTCAAAGATCCTCTATATAACAAAAGCATTGTGCCATTTTTAAAACGAACTGCAACAATATTAGAGAATTTCATCAAGGATTTCCACATACGAAAGAGGCCTGGGTCGAATTTTGGTTGGTTGAAAAACATTAGTCAAAGATCTTCTCTTTATGACAGGAGTGCTCTGCTATTTTAAAAATCAACTGCAAAAACACTAGTCGAAGATCTTCTAGATGACAAGAATGGTAGACTGTTTTTTAAGAACCTACTGCAAAAACACTAGTCAAAGATCCTCTATACAGCAAAAACGCTTGGCTGTTTTTCGGGACTTACTGCAAAAATACTAGTCAAAGATCCTCTATACAGCAAAAACGCTTGGCTGTTTTTCGGGACTTACTGCAAAAATACTAGTCAAAGATCCTCTATACAGCAAAAACGCTTGGCTGTTTTTCGGGACCTACTGCAAAAACACTAGTCCAAAATCCTCTGGATGACAAGTATGGTAGACTGTTTTTTAAGAACCTACTGCAAAAACACTAGTCAAAGATCCTCTATACAGCAAAAATGCTTTGCTGTTTTTCGAGACTTACTGCAAAAACACTAGTCAAAGATCCTCTATACAGCAAAAACGCTTTGCTGTTTTTCGAGACTTACTGCAAAAACACTAGTCAAAGATCCTCTATACAGCAAAAACGCTTTGCTGTTTTTCAGGACTTACTGCAAAAACACTAGTCGAAGATCCTCTAGATGACAAGAATGTTAGACTGTTTTTTAAGAACCTACTGCAAAAACACTAGTCGAAGATCCTCTAGATGACAAGAATGTTAGACTGTTTTTTAAGAAGCTACTGCAAAAACATTAGTCAAAGATCCTCTCTACATGACAGGAGTGCTCTGCTATTTAAAAAAATCAACTGCAAAAACACTAGTCGAAAATCCTCTGGATGACAAGCATGGTAGACTGTTTTTTAAGAACCTACTGCAAAAACACTAGTCAAAGATCCTCTATACAGCAAAAATGCTTTGCTGGTTTTCGAGACTTACTGCAAAAACACTAGTCAAAGATCCTCTATACAGCAAAAATGCTTTATTGTTTTTCGAGACTTACTGCAAAAACACTAGTCAAAGATCCTCTATACAGCAAAAACGCTTTGCTGTTTTTCGGGACTTACTGCAAAATCACTAGTCGAAGATCCTCTAGATGACAAGAATGTTGGACTGTTTTTTAAGAAGCTACTGCAAAAACATTAGTCAAAGATCCTCTCTATATGACAGGAGTGCTCTGCTATTTAAAAAAATCAACTGCAAAAACACTAGTCGAAGATCTTCTAGATGACAAGAATGTTAGACTGTTTTTTAAGAAGCTACTGCAAAAACATTAGTCAAAGATCCTCTCTATATGACAGGAGTGCTCTGCTATTTAAAAAAATCAACTGCAAAAACACTAGTCGAAGATCTTCTAGATGACAAGAATGGTAGACTGTTTTTTAAGAACCTACTGCAAAAACACTAGTCAAAGATCCTCTATACAGCAAAAACGCTTGGCTGTTTTTCGGGACCTACTGCAAAAATACTAGTCAAAGATCCTCTATACAGCAAAAACGCTTGGCTGTTTTTCGGGACCTACTGGAAAAACACTAGTCGAAGATCCTCTAGATGACAAGAATGTTAGACTGTTTTTTAAGAAGCTACTGCAAAAACATTAGTCAAAGATCCTCTCTATATGACAGGAGTGCTCTGCTATTTAAAAAAATCAACTGCAAAAACACTAGTCAAAGATCCTCTGGATGACAAGAATGGTAGACTGTTTTTTAAGAACCTACTGCAAAAACACTAGTCAAAGATCCTCTATAGAGCAGAATGGCTTTCCTGTTTTTCAGGACTTACTGCAAAAACACTAGTCAAAGATCCTCTATATGACAAAAGCATTGTGCCATTTTTAAAACGAACTGCAACAATATTAGAGAATTTCATCAAGGATTTCCACATACGAAAGAGGCCTGGGTCGAATTTTGGTTGGTTGAAAAACATTAGTCAAAGATCCTCTCTATATGACAGGAGTGCTCTGCTATTTTAAAAATCAACTGCAAAAACACTAGTCGAAGATCTTCTAGATGACAAGAATGGTAGACTGTTTTTTAAGAACCTACTGCAAAAACACTAGTCAAAGATCCTCTATACAGCAAAAATGCTTTGCTGTTTTTCGAGACTTACTGCAAAAACACTAGTCAAAGATCCTCTATACAGCAAAAACGCTTTGCTGTTTTTCGGGACTTACTGCAAAAACACTAGTCGAAGATCCTCTAGATGACAAGAATGTTAGACTGTTTTTTAAGAAGCTACTGCAAAAACATTAGTCAAAGATCCTCTCTATATGACAGGAGTGCTCTGCTATTTAAAAAAATCAACTGCAAAAACACTAGTCGAAGATCTTCTAGATGACAAGAATGGTAGACTGTTTTTTAAGAACCTACTGCAAAAACACTAGTCAAAGATCCTCTATACAGCAAAAACGCTTGGCTGTTTTTCGAGACTTACTGCAAAAATACTAGTCAAAGATCCTCTATACAGCAAAAATGCTTTGCTGTTTTTCGGGACTTACTGCAAAAATACTAGTCAAAGATCCTCTATACAGCAAAAACGCTTGGCTGTTTTTCGGGACCTACTGCAAAAACACTAGTCGGAAATCCTCTGGATGACAAGAATGGTAGACTGTTTTTTAAGAACCTACTGCAAAAACACTAGTCAAAGATCCTCTATACAGCAAAAATGCTTTGCTGTTTTTCGAGACTTACTGCAAAAACACTAGTCAAAGATCCTCTATACAGCAAAAACGCTTGGCTGTTTTTCGGGACTTACTGCAAAAACACTAGTCAAAGATCCTCTATACAGCAAAAACGCTTTGCTGTTTTTCGGGACTTACTGCAAAAACACTAGTCGAAGATCCTCTAGATGAAAAGAATGTTAGACTGTTTTTTAAGAAGCTACTGCAAAAACATTAGTCAAAGATCCTCTCTATATGACAGGAGTGCTCTGCTATTTAAAAAAATCAACTGCAAAAACACTAGTCGAAGATCTTCTAGATGACAAGAATGGTAGACTGTTTTTTAAGAACCTACTGCAAAAACACTAGTCAAAGATCCTCTATACAGCAAAAATGCTTTGCTGTTTTTCGAGACTTACTGCAAAAACACTAGTCAAAGATCCTCTATACAGCAAAAACGCTTTGCTGTTTTTCGGGACTTACTGCAAAAACACTAGTCGAAGATCCTCTAGATGACAAGAATGTTAGACTGTTTTTTAAGAAGCTACTGCAAAAACATTAGTCAAAGATCCTCTCTATATGACAGGAGTGCTCTGCTATTTAAAAAAATCAACTGCAAAAACACTAGTCGAAGATCTTCTAGATGACAAGAATGGTAGACTGTTTTTTAAGAACCTACTGCAAAAACACTAGTCAAAGATCCTCTATACAGCAAAAATGCTTTGCTGTTTTTCGAGACTTACTGCAAAAACACTAGTCAAAGATCCTCTATACAGCAAAAACGCTTTGCTGTTTTTCGGGACTTACTGCAAAAACACTAGTCGAAGATCCTCTAGATGACAAGAATGTTAGACTGTTTTTTAAGAAGCTACTGCAAAAACATTAGTCAAAGATCCTCTCTATATGACAGGAGTGCTCTGCTATTTAAAAAAATCAACTGCAAAAACACTAGTCGAAGATCTTCTAGATGACAAGAATGGTAGACTGTTTTTTAAGAACCTACTGCAAAAACACTAGTCAAAGATCCTCTATACAGCAAAAACGCTTGGCTGTTTTTCGAGACTTACTGCAAAAATACTAGTCAAAGATCCTCTATACAGCAAAAATGCTTTGCTGTTTTTCGGGACTTACTGCAAAAATACTAGTCAAAGATCCTCTATACAGCAAAAACGCTTGGCTGTTTTTCGGGACCTACTGCAAAAACACTAGTCGGAAATCCTCTGGATGACAAGAATGGTAGACTGTTTTTTAAGAACCTACTGCAAAAACACTAGTCAAAGATCCTCTATACAGCAAAAATGCTTTGCTGTTTTTCGAGACTTACTGCAAAAACACTAGTCAAAGATCCTCTATACAGCAAAAACGCTTGGCTGTTTTTCGGGACTTACTGCAAAAACACTAGTCGAAGATCCTCTAGATGACAAGAATGTTAGACTGTTTTTTAAGAACCTACTGCAAAAACACTAGTCAAAGATCCTCTATACAGCAAAAACGCTTGGCTGTTTTTCAGGACTTACTGCAAAAACACTAGTCGAAAATCCTCTGGATGACAAGAATGGTAGACTGTTTTTTAAGAACCTACTGCAAAAACACTAGTCAAAGATCCTCTATACAGCAAAAATGCTTTGCTGTTTTTCGAGACTTACTGCAAAAACACTAGTCAAAGATCCTCTATACAGCAAAAACGCTTTGCTGTTTTTCGGGACTTACTGCAAAAACACTAGTCAAAGATCCTCTATACAGCAAAAACGCTTTGCTGTTTTTCGAGACTTACTGCAAAAACACTAGTCGAAGATCCTCTAGATGACAAGAATGGTTGACTGTTTTTTAAGAACCTACTGCAAAAACACTAGTCAAAGATCCTCTATACAGCAAAAATGCTTGGCTGTTTTTCAGGACTTACTGCAAAAACACTAGTCAAAGATCCTCTATATGACAAAAGCATTGTGCCATATTTAAAACGAACTGCAACAATATTAGAGAATTTCATCAAGGATTTCCACATACGAAAGAGGCCTGGGTCGATTTTTGGTTGGTTGAAAAACATTAGTCAAAGATCCTCTCTATATAACAGGAGTGCTCTGCTATTTTAAAAATCAACTGCAAAAACACTAGTCGAAGATCTTCTAGATGACAAGAATGGTAGACTGTTTTTTAAGAACCTACTGCAAAAACACTAGTCAAAGATCCTCTATACAGCAAAAACGCTTGGCTGTTTTTCGGGACTTACTGCAAAAATACTAGTCAAAGATCCTCTATACAGCAAAAACGCTTGGCTGTTTTTCGGGACCTACTGCAAAAACACTAGTCGAAAATCCTCTGGATGACAAGAATGGTAGACTGTTTTTTAAGAACCTACTGCAAAAACACTAGTCAAAGATCCTCTATACAGCAAAAACGCTTTGCTGTTTTTTGAGACTTACTGCAAAAACACTAGTCAAAGATCCTCTATACAGCAAAAACGCTTGGCTGTTTTTCAGGACTTACTGCAAAAACACTAGTCGAAGATCCTCTAGATGACAACAATGGTAGACAGTTTTTTAAGAACCTACTGCAAAAACATTAGTCAAAGATCCTCTCTATATGACAGGAGTGCTCTGCTATTTAAAAAAATCAACTGCAAAAACACTAGTCGAAGATCCTCTAGATGACAAGAATGTTAGACTGTTTTTTAAGAAGCTACTGCAAAAACATTAGTCAAAGATCCTCTCTATATGACAGGAGTGCTCTGCTATTTAAAAAAATCAACTGCAAAAACACTAGTCGAAGATCTTCTAGATGACAAGAATGGTAGACTGTTTTTTAAGAACCTACTGCAAAAACACTAGTCAAAGATCCTCTATACAGCAAAATGCTTTGCTGTTTTTCGAGACTTACTGCAAAAACACTAGTCAAAGATCCTCTATACAGCAAAAACGCTTTGCTGTTTTTCGGGACTTACTGCAAAAACACTAGTCAAAGATCCTCTATACAGCAAAAACGCTTTGCTGTTTTTCGGGACTTACTGCAAAAACACTAGTCAAAGATCCTCTATACAGCAAAAACGCTTTGCTGTTTTTCGGGACTTACTGCAAAAACACTAGTCGAAGATCCTCTAGATGACAAGAATGTTAGACTGTTTTTTAAGAAGCTACTGCAAAAACATTAGTCAAAGATCCTCTCTATATGACAGGAGTGCTCTGCTATTTAAAAAAATCAACTGCAAAAACACTAGTCGAAGATCTTCTAGATGACAAGAATGGTAGACTGCTTTTTAAGAACCTACTGCAAAAACACTAGTCAAAGATCCTCTATACAGCAAAAATGCTTGGCTGTTTTTCGGGACTTACTGCAAAAATACTAGTCAAAGATCCTCTATACAGCAAAAACGCTTGGCTGTTTTTCGGGACTTACTGCAAAAACACTAGTCGAAGATCCTCTAGATGACAAGAATGTTAGACTGTTTTTTAAGAAGCTACTGCAAAAACATTAGTCAAAGATCCTCTCTATATGACAGGACTGCTGTGCTATTTAAAAAAATCAACTGCAAAAACACTAGTCGAAGATCTTCTAGATGACAAGAATGGTAGACTGTTTTTTAAGAACCTACTACAAAAACACTAGTCAAAGATCCTCTATACAGCAAAAACGCTTGGCTGTTTTTCAGGACCTACTGCAAAAACACTAGTCGAAGATCCTCTAGATGACAAGAATGGTAGACTGTTTTTAAGAACCTACTGCAAAAACACTAGTCAAAGATCCTCTATACAGCAAAAACGCTTGGCTGTTTTTCGGGACTTACTGCAAAAATACTAGTCAAAGATCCTCTATACAGAAAAAACGCTTGGCTGTTTTTCAGGACCTACTGCAAAAACACTAGTCAAAGATCCTCTATACAGAAAAAATGCTTTGCTGTTTTTGGAGACTTACTGCAAAAACACTAGTCAAAGATCCTCTATACAGCAAAAACGCTTTGCTGTTTTTCAGGACTTACTGCAAAAACACTAGTCGAAGATCCTCTAGATGACAAGAATGTTAGACTGTTTTTTAAGAAGCTACTGCAAAAACACTAGTCAAAGATCCTCTCTATATGACAGGAGTGCTCTGCTATTTAAAAAAATCAACTGCAAAAACACTAGTCGAAGATCTTCTAGATGACAAGAATGGTAGACTGTTTTTTAAGAACCTACTGCAAAAACACTAGTCAAAGATCCTCTATACAGCAAAAACGCTTGGCTGTTTTTCGGGACTTACTGCAAAAACACTAGTCGAAGATCCTCTATATGACAAAAGCATTGTGCCATTTTTAAAACGAACTGCAACAATATTAGAGAATTTCATCAAGGATTTCCACATACGAAAGAGGCCTGGGTCGAATTTTGGTTGGTTGAAAAACATTAGTCAAAGATCCTCTCTATATGACAGGAGTGCTCTGCTATTTTAAAAATCAACTGCAAAAACACTAGTCGAAGATCTTCTAGATGACAAGAATGGTTGACTGTTTTTTAAGAACCTACTGCAAAAACACTAGTCAAAGATCCTCTATACAGCAAAAACGCTTGGCTGTTTTTCGGGACTTACTGCAAAAATACTAGTCAAAGATCCTCTATACAGCAAAAATGCTTGGCTGTTTTTCGGGACCTACTGCAAAAACACTAGTCGAAAATCCTCTGGATGACAAGAATGTTAGACTGTTTTTTAAGAAGCTACTGCAAAAACATTAGTCAAAGATCCTCTCTATATGACAGGAGTGCTCTGCTATTTCAAAAAATCAACTGCAAAAACACTAGTCGAAGATCTTCTAGATGACAAGAATGGTAGACTGTTTTTTAGAACCTACTGCAAAAACACTAGTCAAAGATCCTCTATACAGCAAAAATGCTTGGCTGTTTTTCGGGACTTACTGCAAAAATACTAGTCAAAGATCCTCTATACAGCAAAAACGCTTGGCTGTTTTTCGGGACTTACTGCAAAAACACTAGTCGAAGATCCTCTAGATGACAAGAATGTTAGACTGTTTTTTAAGAAGCTACTGCAAAAACATTAGTCAAAGATCCTCTCTATATGACAGGAGTGCTCTGCTATTTAAAAAAATCAACTGCAAAAACACTAGTCGAAGATCTTCTAGATGACAAGAATGGTAGACTGTTTTTTAAGAACCTACTACAAAAACACTAGTCAAAGATCCTCTATACAGCAAAAATGCTTGGCTGTTTTTCGGGACTTACTGCAAAAATACTAGTCAAAGATCCTCTATACAGCAAAAACGCTTGGCTGTTTTTCAGGACCTACTGCAAAAACACTAGTCGAAGATCCTCTAGATGACAAGAATGGTAGACTGTTTTTTAAGAACCTACTGCAAAAACACTAGTCAAAGATCCTCTATACAGCAAAAACGCTTGGCTGTTTTTCGGGACTTACTGCAAAAATACTAGTCAAAGATCCTCTATACAGCAAAAACGCTTGGCTGTTTTTCAGGACCTACTGCAAAAACACTAGTCAAAGATCCTCTATACAGCAGAAATGCTTTGCTGTTTTTGGAGACTTACTGCAAAAACACTAGTCAAAGATCCTCTATACAGCAAAAACGCTTTGCTGTTTTTCAGGACTTACTGCAAAAACACTAGTCGAAGATCCTCTAGATGACAAGAATGTTAGACTGTTTTTTAAGAAGCTACTGCAAAAACATTAGTCAAAGATCCTCTCTATATGACAGGAGTGCTCTGCTATTTAAAAAAGTCAACTGCAAAAACACTAGTCGAAGATCCTCTAGATGACAAGAATGGTAGACTGTTTTTTAAGAACCTACTGCAAAAACACTAGTCAAAGATCCTCTATACAGCAAAAACGCTTGGCTGTTTTTCGGGACTTACTGCAAAAATACTAGTCAAAGATCCTCTATACAGCAAAAACGCTTGGCTGTTTTTCAGGACCTACTGCAAAAACACTAGTCAAAGATCCTCTATACAGCAAAAATGCTTTGCTGTTTTTGGAGACTTACTGCAAAAACACTAGTCAAAGATCCTCTATACAGCAAAAACGCTTTGCTGTTTTTCAGGACTTACTGCAAAAACACTAGTCGAAGATCCTCTAGATGACAAGAATGTTAGACTGTTTTTTAAGAAGCTACTGCAAAAACATTAGTCAAAGATCCTCTCTATATGACAGGAGTGCTCTGCTATTTAAAAAAATCAACTGCAAAAACACTAGTCGAAGATCCTCTAGATGACAAGAATGGTAGACTGTTTTTTAAGAACCTACTGCAAAAACATTAGTCAAAGATCCTCTCTATATGACAGGAGTGCTCTGCTATTTAAAAAAATCAACTGCAAAAACACTAGTCGAAGATCCTCTAGATGACAAGAATGGTAGACTGTTTTTTAAGAACCTACTGCAAAAACACTAGTCAAAGATCCTCTATACAGCAAAAACGCTTGGCTGTTTTTCGGGACTTACTGCAAAAATACTAGTCAAAGATCCTCTATACAGCAAAAACGCTTGGCTGTTTTTCAGGACCTACTGCAAAAACACTAGTCAAAGATCCTCTATACAGCAAAAATGCTTTGCTGTTTTTGGAGACTTACTGCAAAAACACTAGTCAAAGATCCTCTATACAGCAAAAACGCTTTGCTGTTTTTCAGGACTTACTGCAAAAACACTAGTCGAAGATCCTCTAGATGACAAGAATGTTAGACTGTTTTTTAAGAAGCTACTGCAAAAACATTAGTCAAAGATCCTCTCTATATGACAGGAGTGCTCTGCTATTTAAAAAATCAACTGCAAAAACACTAGTCGAAGATCCTCTAGATGACAAGAATGTTAGACTGTTTTTTAAGAAGCTACTGCAAAAACACTAGTCAAAGATCCTCTCTATATGACAGGAGTGCTCTGCTATTTAAAAAAATCAACTGCAAAAACACTAGTCGAAGATCTTCTAGATGACAAGAATGGTAGACTGTTTTTTAAGAACCTACTGCAAAAACACTAGTCAAAGATCCTCTATACAGCAAAAACGCTTGGCTGTTTTTCGGGACTTACTGCAAAAACACTAGTCGAAGATCCTCTATATGACAAAAGCATTGTGCCATTTTTAAAACGAACTGCAACAATATTAGAGAATTTCATCAAGGATTTCCACATACGAAAGAGGCCTGGGTCGAATTTTGGTTGGTTGAAAAACATTAGTCAAAGATCCTCTCTATATGACAGGAGTGCTCTGCTATTTTAAAAATCAACTGCAAAAACACTAGTCGAAGATCTTCTAGATGACAAGAATGGTTGACTGTTTTTTAAGAACCTACTGCAAAAACACTAGTCAAAGATCCTCTATACAGCAAAAACGCTTGGCTGTTTTTCGGGACTTACTGCAAAAATACTAGTCAAAGATCCTCTATACAGCAAAAATGCTTGGCTGTTTTTCGGGACCTACTGCAAAAACACTAGTCGAAAATCCTCTGGATGACAAGAATGTTAGACTGTTTTTTAAGAAGCTACTGCAAAAACATTAGTCAAAGATCCTCTCTATATGACAGGAGTGCTCTGCTATTTCAAAAAATCAACTGCAAAAACACTAGTCGAAGATCTTCTAGATGACAAGAATGGTAGACTGTTTTTTAAGAACCTACTGCAAAAACACTAGTCAAAGATCCTCTATACAGCAAAAATGCTTGGCTGTTTTTCGGGACTTACTGCAAAAATACTAGTCAAAGATCCTCTATACAGCAAAAACGCTTGGCTGTTTTTCGGGACTTACTGCAAAAACACTAGTCGAAGATCCTCTAGATGACAAGAATGTTAGACTGTTTTTTAAGAAGCTACTGGCAAAAACATTAGTCAAAGATCCTCTCTATATGACAGGAGTGCTCTGCTATTTAAAAAAATCAACTGCAAAAACACTAGTCGAAGATCTTCTAGATGACAAGAATGGTAGACTGTTTTTTAAGAACCTACTGCAAAAACACTAGTCAAAGATCCTCTATACAGCAAAAACGCTTGGCTGTTTTCGGGACTTACTGCAAAAATACTAGTCAAAGATCCTCTATACAGCAAAAACGCTTGGCTGTTTTTCAGGACCTACTGCAAAAACACTAGTCGAAGATCTTCTAGATGACAAGAATGGTAGACTGTTTTTAAGAACCTACTGCAAAAACACTAGTCAAAGATCCTCTATACAGCAAAAACGCTTGGCTGTTTTTCGGGACTTACTGCAAAAACACTAGTCGAAGATCCTCTAGATGACAAGAATGGTAGACAGTTTTTTAAGAACCTACTGCAAAAACATTAGTCAAAGATCCTCTCTATATGACAGGAGTGCTCTGCTATTTTAAAAATCTACTGCAAAAACACTAGTCGAAGATCCTCTATATGACAAGAATGGTAGACTGTTTTTTTAAGAACCTACTGCAAAAACACTAGTCAAAGATCCTCTATACAGCAAAAACGCTTGGCTGTTTTTCAGGACTTACTGCAAAAACACTAGTCAAAGATCCTCTATATGACAAAAGCATTGTGCCATTTTTAAAACGAACTGCAACAATATTAGAGAATTTCATCAAGGATTTCCACATACGAAAGAGGCCTGGGTCGAATTTTGGTTGGTTGAAAAACATTAGTCAAAGATCCTCTCTATATGACAGGAGTGCTCTGCTATTTTAAAAATCAACTGCAAAAACACTAGTCGAAGGTCTTCTAGATGACAAGAATGGTTGACTGTTTTTTAAGAACCTACTGCAAAAACACTAGTCAAAGATCCTCTATACAGCAAAAACGCTTGGCTGTTTTTCGGGACTTACTGCAAAAATACTAGTCAAAGATCCTCTATACAGCAAAAACGCTTGGCTGTTTTTCGGGACCTACTGCAAAAACACTAGTCGAAGATCCTCTAGATGACAAGAATGTTAGACTGTTTTTTAAGAAGCTACTGCAAAAACACTAGTCAAAGATCCTCTATACAGCAAAAACGCTTGGCTGTTTTTCAGGACTTACTGCAAAAACACTAGTCAAAGATCCTCTATACAGCAAAAACGCTTGGCTGTTTTTCGGGACCTACTGCAAAAACACTAGTCGGAAATCCTCTGGATGACAAGAATGGTAGACTGTTTTTTAAGAACCTACTGCAAAAACACTAGTCAAAGATCCTCTATACAGCAAAAATGCTTTGCTGTTTTTCGAGACTTACTGCAAAAACACTAGTCAAAGATCCTCTATACAGCAAAAACGCTTTGCTGTTTTTCGGGACTTACTGCAAAAACACTAGTCGAAGATCCTCTAGATGACAAGAATGTTAGACTGTTTTTTAAGAAGCTACTGCAAAAACATTAGTCAAAGATCCTCTCTATATGACAGGAGTGCTCTGCTATTTAAAAAAATCAACTGAAAAAACACTAGTCGAAGATCTTCTAGATGACAAGAATGGTTGACTGTTTTTTAAGAACCTACTGCAAAAACACTAGTCAAAGATCCTCTATACAGCAAAAATGCTTGGCTGTTTTTCAGGACTTACTGCAAAAACACTAGTCAAAGATCCTCTATATGACAAAAGCATTGTGCCATATTTAAAACGAACTGCAACAATATTAGAGAATTTCATCAAGGATTTCCACATACGAAAGAGGCCTGGGTCGATTTTTGGTTGGTTGAAAAACATTAGTCAAAGATCCTCTCTATATAACAGGAGTGCTCTGCTATTTTAAAAATCAACTGCAAAAACACTAGTCGAAGATCTTCTAGATGACAAGAATGGTAGACTGTTTTTTAAGAACCTACTGCAAAAACACTAGTCAAAGATCCTCTATACAGCAAAAACGCTTGGCTGTTTTTCGGGACTTACTGCAAAAATACTAGTCAAAGATCCTCTATACAGCAAAAACGCTTGGCTGTTTTTCGGGACCTACTGCAAAAACACTAGTCGAAAATCCTCTGGATGACAAGAATGGTAGACTGTTTTTTAAGAACCTACTGCAAAAACACTAGTCAAAGATCCTCTATACAGCAAAAACGCTTTGCTGTTTTTTGAGACTTACTGCAAAAACACTAGTCAAAGATCCTCTATACAGCAAAAACGCTTGGCTGTTTTTCAGGACTTACTGCAAAAACACTAGTCGAAGATCCTCTAGATGACAACAATGGTAGACAGTTTTTTAAGAACCTACTGCAAAAACATTAGTCAAAGATCCTCTCTATATGACAGGAGTGCTCTGCTATTTAAAAAAATCAACTGCAAAAACACTAGTCGAAGATCCTCTAGATGACAAGAATGTTAGACTGTTTTTTAAGAAGCTACTGCAAAAACATTAGTCAAAGATCCTCTCTATATGACAGGAGTGCTCTGCTATTTAAAAAAATCAACTGCAAAAACACTAGTCGAAGATCTTCTAGATGACAAGAATGGTAGACTGTTTTTTAAGAACCTACTGCAAAAACACTAGTCAAAGATCCTCTATACAGCAAAATGCTTTGCTGTTTTTCGAGACTTACTGCAAAAACACTAGTCAAAGATCCTCTATACAGCAAAAACGCTTTGCTGTTTTTCGGGACTTACTGCAAAAACACTAGTCAAAGATCCTCTATACAGCAAAAACGCTTTGCTGTTTTTCGGGACTTACTGCAAAAACACTAGTCAAAGATCCTCTATACAGCAAAAACGCTTTGCTGTTTTTCGGGACTTACTGCAAAAACACTAGTCGAAGATCCTCTAGATGACAAGAATGTTAGACTGTTTTTTAAAAAGCTACTGCAAAAACATTAGTCAAAGATCCTCTCTATATGACAGGAGTGCTCTGCTATTTAAAATAATCAACTGCAAAAACACTAGTCGAAGATCTTCTAGATGACAAGAATGGTAGACTGTTTTTTAAGAACCTACTGCAAAAACACTAGTCAAAGATCCTCTATACAGCAAAAATGCTTGGCTGTTTTTCGGGACTTACTGCAAAAATACTAGTCAAAGATCCTCTATACAGCAAAAACGCTTGGCTGTTTTTCGGGACTTACTGCAAAAACACTAGTCGAAGATCCTCTAGATGACAAGAATGTTAGACTGTTTTTTAAGAAGCTACTGCAAAAACATTAGTCAAAGATCCTCTCTATATGACAGGACTGCTGTGCTATTTAAAAAAATCAACTGCAAAAACACTAGTCGAAGATCTTCTAGATGACAAGAATGGTAGACTGTTTTTTAAGAACCTACTACAAAAACACTAGTCAAAGATCCTCTATACAGCAAAAACGCTTGGCTGTTTTTCAGGACCTACTGCAAAAACACTAGTCGAAGATCTTCTAGATGACAAGAATGGTAGACTGTTTTTTAAGAACCTACTGCAAAAACACTAGTCAAAGATCCTCTATACAGCAAAAACGCTTGGCTGTTTTTCGGGACTTACTGCAAAAATACTAGTCAAAGATCCTCTATACAGAAAAAACGCTTGGCTGTTTTTCAGGACCTACTGCAAAAACACTAGTCAAAGATCCTCTATACAGCAAAAATGCTTTGCTGTTTTTGGAGACTTACTGCAAAAACACTAGTCAAAGATCCTCTATACAGCAAAAACGCTTTGCTGTTTTTCAGGACTTACTGCAAAAACACTAGTCGAAGATCCTCTAGATGACAAGAATGTTAGACTGTTTTTTAAGAAGCTACTGCAAAAACACTAGTCAAAGATCCTCTCTATATGACAGGAGTGCTCTGCTATTTAAAAAAATCAACTGCAAAAACACTAGTCGAAGATCTTCTAGATGACAAGAATGGTAGACTGTTTTTTAAGAACCTACTGCAAAAACACTAGTCAAAGATCCTCTATACAGCAAAAACGCTTGGCTGTTTTTCGGGACTTACTGCAAAAACACTAGTCGAAGATCCTCTATATGACAAAAGCATTGTGCCATTTTTAAAACGAACTGCAACAATATTAGAGGATTTCATCAAGGATTTCCACATACGAAAGAGGCCTGGGTCGAATTTTGGTTGGTTGAAAAACATTAGTCAAAGATCCTCTCTATATGACAGGAGTGCTCTGCTATTTTAAAAATCAACTGCAAAAACACTAGTCGAAGATCTTCTAGATGACAAGAATGGTTGACTGTTTTTTAAGAACCTACTGCAAAAACACTAGTCAAAGATCCTCTATACAGCAAAAACGCTTGGCTGTTTTTCGGGACTTACTGCAAAAATACTAGTCAAAGATCCTCTATACAGCAAAAATGCTTGGCTGTTTTTCGGGACCTACTGCAAAAACACTAGTCGAAAATCCTCTGGATGACAAGAATGTTAGACTGTTTTTTAAGAAGCTACTGCAAAAACATTAGTCAAAGATCCTCTCTTTATGACAGGAGTGCTCTGCTATTTCAAAAAATCAACTGCAAAAACACTAGTCGAAGATCTTCTAGATGACAAGAATGGTAGACTGTTTTTTAAGAACCTACTGCAAAAACACTAGTCAAAGATCCTCTATACAGCAAAAATGCTTGGCTGTTTTTCGGGACTTACTGCAAAAATACTAGTCAAAGATCCTCTATACAGCAAAAACGCTTGGCTGTTTTTCGGGACTTACTGCAAAAACACTAGTCGAAGATCCTCTAGATGACAAGAATGTTAGACTGTTTTTTAAGAAGCTACTGCAAAAACATTAGTCAAAGATCCTCTCTATATGACAGGAGTGCTCTGCTATTTAAAAAAATCAACTGCAAAAACACTAGTCGAAGATCTTCTAGATGACAAGAATGGTAGACTGTTTTTTAAGAACCTACTACAAAAACACTAGTCAAAGATCCTCTATACAGCAAAAACGCTTGGCTGTTTTTCGGGACTTACTGCAAAAATACTAGTCAAAGATCCTCTATACAGCAAAAACGCTTGGCTGTTTTTCAGGACCTACTGCAAAAACACTAGTCGAAGATCCTCTAGATGACAAGAATGGTAGACTGTTTTTTAAGAACCTACTGCAAAAACACTAGTCAAAGATCCTCTATACAGCAAAAACGCTTGGCTGTTTTTCGGGACTTACTGCAAAAATACTAGTCAAAGATCCTCTATACAGCAAAAACGCTTGGCTGTTTTTCAGGACCTACTGCAAAAACACTAGTCAAAGATCCTCTATACAGCAAAAATGCTTTGCTGTTTTTGGAGACTTACTGCAAAAACACTAGTCAAAGATCCTCTATACAGCAAAAACGCTTTGCTGTTTTTCAGGACTTACTGCAAAAACACTAGTCGAAGATCCTCTAGATGACAAGAATGTTAGACTGTTTTTTAAGAAGCTACTGCAAAAACATTAGTCAAAGATCCTCTCTATATGACAGGAGTGCTCTGCTATTTAAAAAAATCAACTGCAAAAACACTAGTCGAAGATCCTCTAGATGACAAGAATGGTAGACTGTTTTTTAAGAACCTACTGCAAAAACATTAGTCAAAGATCCTCTCTATATGACAGGAGTGCTCTGCTATTTAAAAAAATCAACTGCAAAAACACTAGTCGAAGATCCTCTAGATGACAAGAATGGTAGACTGTTTTTTAAGAACCTACTGCAAAAACACTAGTCAAAGATCCTCTATACAGCAAAAACGCTTGGCTGTTTTTCGGGACTTACTGCAAAAATACTAGTCAAAGATCCTCTATACAGCAAAAACGCTTGGCTGTTTTTCAGGACCTACTGCAAAAACACTAGTCAAAGATCCTCTATACAGCAAAAATGCTTTGCTGTTTTTGGAGACTTACTGCAAAAACACTAGTCAAAGATCCTCTATACAGCAAAAACGCTTTGCTGTTTTTCAGGACTTACTGCAAAAACACTAGTCGAAGATCCTCTAGATGACAAGAATGTTAGACTGTTTTTTAAGAAGCTACTGCAAAAACATTAGTCAAAGATCCTCTCTATATGACAGGAGTGCTCTGCTATTTAAAAAAATCAACTGCAAAAACACTAGTCGAAGATCCTCTAGATGACAAGAATGTTAGACTGTTTTTTAAGAAGCTACTGCAAAAACACTAGTCAAAGATCCTCTCTATATGACAGGAGTGCTCTGCTATTTAAAAAAATCAACTGCAAAAACACTAGTCGAAGATCTTCTAGATGACAAGAATGGTAGACTGTTTTTTAAGAACCTACTGCAAAAACACTAGTCAAAGATCCTCTATACAGCAAAAACGCTTGGCTGTTTTTCGGGACTTACTGCAAAAACACTAGTCGAAGATCCTCTATATGACAAAAGCATTGTGCCATTTTTAAAACGAACTGCAACAATATTAGAGAATTTCATCAAGGATTTCCACATACGAAAGAGGCCTGGGTCGAATTTTGGTTGGTTGAAAAACATTAGTCAAAGATCCTCTCTATATGACAGGAGTGCTCTGCTATTTTAAAAATCAACTGCAAAAACACTAGTCGAAGATCTTCTAGATGACAAGAATGGTTGACTGTTTTTTAAGAACCTACTGCAAAAACACTAGTCAAAGATCCTCTATACAGCAAAAACGCTTGGCTGTTTTTCGGGACTTACTGCAAAAATACTAGTCAAAGATCCTCTATACAGCAAAAATGCTTGGCTGTTTTTCGGGACCTACTGCAAAAACACTAGTCGAAAATCCTCTGGATGACAAGAATGTTAGACTGTTTTTTAAGAAGCTACTGCAAAAACATTAGTCAAAGATCCTCTCTATATGACAGGAGTGCTCTGCTATTTCAAAAAATCAACTGCAAAAACACTAGTCGAAGATCTTCTAGATGACAAGAATGGTAGACTGTTTTTTAAGAACCTACTGCAAAAACACTAGTCAAAGATCCTCTATACAGCAAAAATGCTTGGCTGTTTTTCGGGACTTACTGCAAAAATACTAGTCAAAGATCCTCTATACAGCAAAAACGCTTGGCTGTTTTTCGGGACTTACTGCAAAAACACTAGTCGAAGATCCTCTAGATGACAAGAATGTTAGACTGTTTTTTAAGAAGCTACTGCAAAAACATTAGTCAAAGATCCTCTCTATATGACAGGAGTGCTCTGCTATTTAAAAAAATCAACTGCAAAAACACTAGTCGAAGATCTTCTAGATGACAAGAATGGTAGACTGTTTTTTAAGAACCTACTACAAAAACACTAGTCAAAGATCCTCTATACAGCAAAAACGCTTGGCTGTTTTTCGGGACTTACTGCAAAAATACTAGTCAAAGATCCTCTATACAGCAAAAACGCTTGGCTGTTTTTCAGGACCTACTGCAAAAACACTAGTCGAAGATCCTCTAGATGACAAGAATGGTAGACTGTTTTTTAAGAACCTACTGCAAAAACACTAGTCAAAGATCCTCTATACAGCAAAAACGCTTGGCTGTTTTTCGGGACTTACTGCAAAAATACTAGTCAAAGATCCTCTATACAGCAAAAACGCTTGGCTGTTTTTCAGGACCTACTGCAAAAACACTAGTCAAAGATCCTCTATACAGCAAAAATGCTTTGCTGTTTTTGGAGACTTACTGCAAAAACACTAGTCAAAGATCCTCTATACAGCAAAAACGCTTTGCTGTTTTTCAGGACTTACTGCAAAAACACTAGTCGAAGATCCTCTAGATGACAAGAATGTTAGACTGTTTTTTAAGAAGCTACTGCAAAAACATTAGTCAAAGATCCTCTCTATATGACAGGAGTGCTCTGCTATTTAAAAAAATCAACTGCAAAAACACTAGTCGAAGATCCTCTAGATGACAAGAATGGTAGACTGTTTTTTAAGAACCTACTGCAAAAACACTAGTCAAAGATCCTCTATACAGCAAAAACGCTTTGCTGTTTTTCGGGACTTACTGCAAAAACACTAGTCGAAAATCCTCTGGATGACAAGAATGGTAGACTGTTTTTTAAGAACCTACTGCAAAAACACTAGTCAAAGATCCTCTATACAGCAAAAATGCTTTGCTGTTTTTCGAGACTTACAGCAAAAACACTAGTCAAAGATCCTCTATACAGCAAAAACGCTTTGCTGTTTTTCGAGACTTACTGCAAAAACACTAGTCAAAGATCCTCTATACAGCAAAAACGCTTTGCTGTTTTTCGGGACTTACTGCAAAAACACTAGTCGAAGATCCTCTAGATGACAAAAATGTTAGACTGTTTTTTAAGAAGCTACTGCAAAAACATTAGTCAAAGATCCTCTCTATATGACAGGAGTGCTCTGCTATTTTAAAAATCAACTGCAAAAACACTAGTCGAAGATCTTCTAGATGACAAGAATGGTAGACTGTTTTTTAAGAACCTACTGCAAAAATACTAGTCAAAGATCCTCTATACAGCAAAAACACTAGTCAAAGATCCTCTATACAGCAAAAATGCTTTGCTGTTTTTCGAGACTTACTGCAAAAACACTAGTCAAAGATCCTCTATACAGCAAAAACGCTTTGCTGTTTTTCGGGACTTACTGCAAAATCACTAGTCGAAGATCCTCTAGATGACAAGAATGTTGGACTGTTTTTTAAGAAGCTACTGCAAAAACATTAGTCAAAGATCCTCTCTATATGACAGGAGTGCTCTGCTATTTAAAAAAATCAACTGCAAAAACACTAGTCGAAGATCTTCTAGATGACAAGAATGGTAGACTGTTTTTTAAGAACCTACTGCAAAAACACTAGTCAAAGATCCTCTATACAGCAAAAATGCTTTGCTGTTTTTCGAGACTTACTGCAAAAACACTAGTCAAAGATCCTCTATACAGCAAAAATGCTTGGCTGTTTTTCGGGACCTACTGCAAAAACACTAGTCGAAAATCCTCTGGATGACAAGAATGTTAGACTGTTTTTTAAGAAGCTACTGCAAAAACATTAGTCAAAGATCCTCTCTATATGACAGGAGTGCTCTGCTATTTAAAAAAATCAACTGCAAAAACACTAGTCGAAGATCTTCTAGATGACAAGAATGGTAGACTGTTTTTTAAGAACCTACTGCAAAAACACTAGTCAAAGATCCTCTATACAGCAAAAACGCTTGGCTGTTTTTCGGGACTTACTGCAAAAACACTAGTCAAAGATCCTCTATATAACAGAAGCATTGTGCTGTTTTTAAAACTAACTGCAACAATGTTAGAGAATTTCATCAAGAATCTCCACATACGAAAGAGACCTGGGTCGGATTTGACAAATTTGTAATTGCCCCGTTCACACTGACATGGAAAAATGCGATACAGGTCACATATCGGAATTGACCTGCAATATGAACAAGGCCTAAACCTCCTGTTGAGACTTTTACACAGTACAGTATAGTCAAGTATATGCGATATGGCGAATACACAATCCTTTCTGGTGCATTCTTAGTCATAACAATGGCTCAATAAGCACACACAATCCGACCTGCGAGCTGACCCCTGGAAGCCACTAAACACTCATCACCTCACCCGACTTGTTCAGCGGACGCCGGGCGACCACATGACCACATGACCACATGACCACATGACCGCGTGTCAGCGTTGTTAGCCAGGCTTTGTGTGCGTGTTTGTGTGCGTGTTTCTGGCGTCGTGCTCGCACCCTCCAAACAGGGCTGTCATTAACCCTCGTGGCGATGGGGAGACCACCCACGCTGGAGTGTGTTGCCTTTTGGTTGGAGGTGGCTATCCCAGCGTGTGTGTGTGTGTGTGTGTGTGTGTGTGTGTGTGTGTGTGTTATCTACCCACTCCAGTTCCGCCATTTACGCAGCGAGGATAACGATCCTGTCTGGGACTGGAACGCGCATCGTGACAAATGGCTGGAAAATGGCAGCTTTAGAAGAAAACCAGATTAAGCATGTTAGCACCAACCGCCTGCATGGCCCCTCAACTAAACTCTTCTTTTTTTAAGAAAGTGGCCCCCAGTTTGTTAAAGTTTTTAACAAAAACTAAGCAAAACAACAACAACAAAAAAGCTTCTGTACGACAGGAACTATCTGCTGCTTTTTTATGGACAAACTGCAAAAAAAAAAAAAATGGAGTCTGAACCTACGGAGAAAACTTGAGTCAAAGATCCTTTACGTGGATCGGAATCTTTATTTTCATTGTAGCGATTAGAATGCAATTGTGAGCGCTCAGCATCACTCAGTTATTCTCGATATTTGCTGTTTTTAGGAACCTACTGCACAAAGCAATAGAGAAAGAAGAAGCGCTCTGTTGTTTTTCGGAATCTACTGCAACAACTTGAGTCAAAGATCCTCTTTACGACAGGAGCGGTCTGCTGTTTTTAAGAACCAACTGCAAAAACACTACTCAAAGATCCTCTATATGAAAAGGAGCGGTCTGCTGTTTTAAGGACCAACTGCAAAAACAGAAAAGATCCTCTAAATGACAGGAGTGTTCGGCTGTTTTCAAGACCCTACTGCAAAAACACTAGTCAAAGATCCTCAAAATGACAGGGGCGCTGCTGTCTTTAAAGACTTCCAAAAATATTAGTCAAATTATTCTCAATGCAATAGGAGCGCTGCTGTTTTTGAGAAACTATTGCAAAAACAATAGTCAAAGATCCTCTCGCTCTGCTTTTTACAAGGACCAACTGCAAAAACACTAGTCAAAGATCCTCAAAATGACAGTGGCGCTCTGCTGTTTTTAAAGACTTGCAAAAATATTAGTCAAATTATTCTCAATACAACAGGAGCTCTGCTGTTTTTGAGAAACTATTACAAAAACAACAGTCAAAGATCCTCTCGCTCTGCCGTTTATAAGGAACAACTGCAAAAACACTAGTCAAAGATCCTCTATATGACAGGGGCGCTCTGCTGTTTATAAAAACTTGCCAAAATATTAGTTACATTATTATCAATGCAACAGGAGTTCTACTGTTTTTGAGAAACTATTGCTAAAACAATAGTCAAAGATCCTCTCGCTCTGCTGTTTATACGGACCAACTGCAAAAACACTAGTCAAAGATCCTCAAAATGACAGTGGCGCTCTGCTGTTTTTAAAGACTTGCAAAAATATTAGTCAAATTATTCTCAATACAACAGGAGCTCTGCTGTTTTTGAGAAACTATTACAAAAACAACAGTCAAAGATCCTCTCGCTCTGCCGTTTATAAGGACCAACTGCAAAAACACTAGTCAAAGATCCTCTATATGATAGGAGCGTAATGCTGTTTTTGAGCACCTAAACTGAAAAGAGCAAAAGGGAAAGCTATTCTATAAGACCAAAGTGTTCTATTCGTTTTAAGAATCTATTGCAAATACTTGAATCAAAGATCCTCAATATGACAGAGGCGTTCTACCGTTTTTAAAGACAAACTGCAGAAATACTATTGAAATTATTGTCAATATAACGGGGGCTTTACTGTTTTTAAGAACCTACTGCACAAAGCAATAGTGAAAGAAGAAGCGCTCTGTTGTTTTTCGGAATCTACTGCAAAAACTTGAGTCAAAGATCCTCTACACGACCGAAGCGGTCTGCTGTTTTTAAGAACCAACTGCAAAAACACTACTCAAAGATCCTCTATATGAAAGGAGCGGTCTGCTGTTTTAAGGACCAACTGCAAAAACACTACTCAAAGATCCTCTATATGAAAGGAGCGGTCTGCTGTTTTTAAGAACCAACTGCAAAAACACTACTCAAAGATCCTCTATATGAAAGGAGCGGTCTGCTGTTTTAAGGACCAACTGCAAAAACACTACTCAAAGATCCTCTATATGAAAGGAGCGGTCGGCTGTTTTTAAGAACCAACTGCAAAAACACTACTCAAAGATCCTCTATATGAAAGGAGCGGTCGGCTGTTTTTAAGAACCAACTGCAAAAACACTACTCAAAGATCCTCTATATGAAAGGAGCGGTCGGCTGTTTTTAAGAACCAACTGCAAAAACACTACTCAAAGATCCTCTATATGAAAGGAGCGGTCTGCTGTTTTTAAGAACCAACTGCAAAAACACTACTCAAAGATCCTCTATATGAAAGGAGCGGTCTGCTGTTTTAAGGACCAACTGCAAAAACACTACTCAAAGATCCTCTATATGAAAGGAGCGGTCTGCTGTTTTTAAGAACCAACTGCAAAAACACTACTCAAAGATCCTCTATATGAAAGGAGCGGTCTGCTGTTTTAAGGACCAACTGCAAAAACACTACTCAAAGATCCTCTATATGAAAGGAGCGGTCTGCTGTTTTAAGGACCAACTGCAAAAACAGAAAAGATCCTCTAAATGACAGGAGTGTTCGGCTGTTTTCAAGACCCTACTGCAAATACACCAGTCAAAGATCCTCAAAATGACAGGGGCGCTGCTGTCTTTAAAGACTTCCAAAAATATTAGTCAAATTATTCTCAATGCAATAGGAGCGCTGCTGTTTTTGAGAAACTATTGCAAAAACAATAGTCAAAGATCCTCTCGCTCTGCTGTTTATACGGACCAACTGCAAAAACACTAGTCAAAGATCCTCAAAATGACAGTGGCGCTCTGCTGTTTTTAAAGGCTTGCAAAAATATTAGTCAAAATATTCTCAATACAACAGGAGCTCTGCTGTTTTTGAGAAACTATTACAAAAACAACAGTCAAAGATCCTCTCGCTCTGCCGTTTATAAGGAACAACTGCAAAAACACTAGTCAAAGATCCTCTATATGATAGGAGCGTAATGCTGTTTTTGAGCACCTAAACTGAAAAGAGCAAAAGGGAAAGCTATTCTATAAGACCAAGCTGTTCTATTCGTTTTAAGAATCTATTGCAAAAACTTGAATCAAAGATCCTCAATATGACAGAGGCGTTCTACCGTTTTTAAAGACAAACTGCAACAATACTATTCAAATTATTCTCAATATAACGGGGGCTTTACTGTTTTTAAGAACCTACTGCACAAAGCAAAAGTGAAAGAAGAAGCGCTCTGTTGTTTTTCGGAATCTACTGCAACAACTTGAGTCAAAGATCCTCTTTACGACAGGAGCGGTCTGCTGTTTTTAAGAACCAACTGCAAAAACACTACTCAAAGATCCTCTATATGAAAGGAGCGGTCTGCTGTTTTTAAGAACCAACTGCAAAAACAGAAAAGATCCTCTAATGACAGGAGTGTTCGGCTGTTTTCAAGACCCTACTGCAAAAACACCAGTCAAAGATCCTCAAAATGACAGGGGCGCTCTGCTGTCTTTAAAGACTTCCAAAAATATTAGTCAAATTATTCTCAATGCAATAGGAGCGCTGCTGTTTTTGAGAAACTATTGCAAAAACAATAGTCAAAGATCCTCTCGCTCTGCCGTTTACAAGGACCAACTGCAAAAATACTAGTCAAAGATCCTCAAAATGACAGTGGCGCTCTGCTGTTTTTAAAGACTTGCAAAAATATTAGTCAAATTATTTTTAATACAACAGGAGCTCTGCTGTTTTTGAGAAACTATTACAAAAACAACAGTCAAAGATCCTCTCGCTCTGCCGTTTATAAGGACCAACTGCAAAAACACTAGTCAAAGATCCTCTATATGACAGGAGCGCTATGCTGTTTTTGAGGACCTAAATTGAAAAAAAGCATAAGTGAAAGATATTCTATGGGACCAAGGTGTTGTATTCATTTTAAGAATCTTTTGCAAAAACTTAAACAGACAATGTTTGTAATATGCAGGTGTCCCTAATGTTGTGACCGGCGAATCGCTTTCAAAACTGTATCGGCCGCCTTCCCCAAAGCCTTTGAGCAGGAGATTATCTCAGCTCAGCCCACGCACACATCCTTGTATTTGTCACCTTCTTGAGACCTCTGAAAAAGGCCTACCTTTTTAGGACCACCCTTTCTAGATGTATAAAGATGTGTGTTTACAACATTAATAATATATACATACTATGCAAATATAACAAAAGCTTGTTGTGAAAAATGAGTTGGAATTTCACAAGAAAAAGGTCACAATTTCACAAGAAAAACTTTTGGCAGTATTATAATACAAGTCGTAATTTTACTCAAGGCAAGTCAAAATTTTACAAGAAAAACTGAACATGTGTGCAATATTATGATAAAAGTTGGATAAACAGTCGCAATTTTACAAAAAAAGCTGACAATTTTATGAAGAGTCGTAATTTTACTCGACAAAAGTCACAATTTTATTTAAAAAATTTACAATTTTGGCAATATCATAATAATAATCAGAATTTTACTGGGCAAAATTATGACAAAAGTCACAATTTTACTCCAAAAATGTCACTCTTTTACAAGAACAACAGAAAAATTGGCAACATTGTGATACAAGTCAGAATTTTATATGACAAATGTCATCATTTTACGTTAAAAAGTAATGATTTTACGAGAAAATATTGCAATATTACGGAAACAGGAAGAATATGAGAAATATTTCCCAATTTTATAAGAAAAAAGGTAACAACGTGAGAAAAAGAATGCTTTTAGTAAATTTGAAAATGTTTTGTTTGTAATTGGTTTTTAATCTTCATTATTTACTTCAAGTTATTACAGTATGTCTGTATATACCAGGGGTCGGCAACCCAAAATGTTGAAAGAGCCATATTGGACCAAATATACAAAAACAAATCTGTCTGGAGCCGCAACAAATTAAAAGCCATATTACATGTGTCATGAGATGTAAATTTAATTAAGAGGACTTAAAGGAAACTAAATGAGCTCAAATATAGCTACAAATGAAGCATAATGATGCAATATGTACATATCGCTAGCATAAATAGCATGTTAGCATCGATTAGCTTGCAGTCATGCAGTGACCAAATATGTCTGATTAGCACTCCACACAAGTCAATAACATCAACAAAACTCACCTTTGTGCACTCACGCACAACGTTAAAAGTGTGGTGGACAAAATGAGACAGAAAAAGTGGCATAAAACACGTCCTAGAAAGTCGGAGAAAGTTATATATGTAAACAAACTATACGGTGAGTTCAAGGACCGCCAAAATAAGTAGGACAAAACGGCGCTCGCCAAATACTCGAATCAGTGAAGCATGTTTAATATAAACAGTGTGATTTATAACAATTAGCGAGGTTTGTGTCATGTTTGTCCTCCTACAGAAAACATTCTAAAACAAAAAAATAGATTTTTTTCCCCTCATCTTTTTCCATTCTTCATACATTTTTGAAAAATTTCCAGAGAGCCACTAGGGCGGCGCTAAAGAGCCGCATGCGGCTCTAGAGCCGCGGGTTGCCGACCCCCGGTATATACATATGTGGAGGGGGGGGGGGGGGGGGGGGCGTGGCCTGCGGACCTGCAGCGAAGCGGGGTGTGCCAGGACCGGCCTCGAAATCAGCGACAGGTGCGTAGATGGCCGACCTGGGCCTGGTTATCTAATCACCTGTGGCTCTGTTATAAGGGAGCAGCCGGGATGAGACACGTTGTTGAGAGCGAGAGAGTGACGGACACGAAAGAGACAGTTTGCTGGAAAGCAAAACCCCTCCACTAATTTGTGAAAATAAGTTGTAACCCTGATCCGGGCTCTCATGGCAGTGTTTGGTGGTCTGAGGAACCCACTGGAGGGCAACCTCCACAACATAATTATTTATTTTTTCCATTGATTTTGGTCAAAGGGGGCGCATTTTGGGGGCGTATTGTTTATTATCAATAGCACTATTTCTATTGGTATTCATATTGCTCCATTTTTAGTGTAATAATGCTCATTGTCATTTCTGTATTTTTTTTTTTTTAATTTTCGCTAACTGCTTATTTGCTATTACTTTTACCATCATATTTGTACGTGTCGTATTTGCTGATGTTGCTCTGTTGTTGTTGTTGTTGTTGTTGTGTTTGCTGTTGTTGTTTTTGTCTCTCTGTCTAATCCCCCTCTTGTCCCCACAATTCCCCCCTCTGTCTTCCTTTTTCTCTCTTTCTATCCCCTCCTGCTCCGGCCCGGCTGCACCAAATGATAATATAAATACATTTAATAAAGTCAAAATACAAGTAAGGCAACAAGAGAAGTATCCTACACTTGTCTTTTGTAAAGTAAATCTGAACAGCCGATATGGGCATCTACATCTACTATATGATTTGCCCGAGAAGCTGGGCAGGACATTATTAAAAAAAAAAAAAAAAAAAAAAAAAAAAAAAGGGGGCGCATTTCAATTTCTTACACACACTTGCTATTACACATGTTGACCAGAGGGGGAGCACTTTTAAAACCGACACACAGCCAATTTGAAAAATCCCTCCTTTTTGGGACCACCCTAATTTTGACAAGATTTCACCAGCAGGGGTGCAAATGAGACATTCTCTATCAGATGCAATGGTTTTCCTTATTGGGACCATGATTTCGGTCCTAACTTGTTCGACCGGTCCTCGTATGGACGGTACTTTTCATTGTTGATGTCTCAGGAAGGGTAGAGAAACAAGAACACACACACACACACACACACACACACACACACACACACACACACACACACCAGATACGACTGTTTGCTCTTAGTCTGCCTCTGAACACCAACGAACACATTCACCTCGAGGTCGGCACGAGCGAAACCTGCGAACTTTGCCGGTTTTCAGGTTGAGCACACCATTTGCTGGACGCATGTGAAGCGTGCAACTCGATCCCACACACACACACACACACACACACACTCACACACACACTCACACACTTCCTGCAGCTCCGTCACATGTTTGCTGTGAGGGGAGGTTACTCTCTGGGCCGGGGGGGACCTCAGATGCACCGGCCAGGAGTCACGAGGTCCACGCACCTGTGCAAACCCACCCACTTCCTCTGACACACACTTCCTGTGTGGACACACACACACACACACACACACTGCAGGGTCTGTTCTTAAGGGCGTTGGCTGCTGGGCAACTGGGCCGCCCAGTGTGCAGAGTGTAAAGGACTGGCATGGAGACAACACACACACACACTGTATTAGTACACAATATCCTTAATGCAACAGGTGTGGGTTCAACACATTCTTAATGACTTTTCCGGAAGCAATGAAAACAATGATAATATGAATAATGAAGTATTGTGCCGTAAAACAACAACAACAACAACATATGTTGTTGGAAGGCCCCAAATGAGACCTCCACTCCATAAATCATTGTGTCTGCTACAGTAGAGTGTGTGGTCTACAAAAGCAAACAACTGTTGCAGTCTCTAATTAGCACCGGGTCAAAACAACATTGGCACTAACAGCTGAAGGCCACCTCCCGACTTCGTCTCGTTATGGGCGGTGTCAGATCCGGTATTGGTATCGGTACGTTATCTCCGATACAAGCAGTTGCTGCAGCATGTGTTTACTCGTGCAAAGCTGGACTGCCAGTTGACATCGAAAGGTCTTCCAATAAGCACACGCTTTCTTCCGTTTTAGTCAAGTCAGTTAAAAACATGGTCGTCCGTAGGCTACTACAAGCTTGCAGCGACACAACAGCTAAGCACACAATAGCGCACAAGCTAGACATACGTAACAAGTGTCCTTTATTGAAGAATACCGCAGTTTAAAACAGCACATTTGTCATATAATTTTTTTTTTATAAATCTGTCCTGTCCAGCCACTCAGGCAAATCATATTGTTGAAGTAGATCAGGGGTCCCCAAAATTGGGGTTAAAAAAAAAAAATTGGCCTCACGCACTAATTGACTGAAAGATTGCGCATTTACCGCACGCTCGTAACCAGGGGCGTCACTAGCTTTTAAGGACAGGGGGGGCTTAGCCCCCAGGAGATGCACAGGATGCGAGCGAACGTAGCGCACAAGCACAAAACTTCACAAACGGCTAACAAAGACTTAGAAATTATTCATTGTTATTATTATTATTTCAGTCGGTTTATTTTCAATCTGTGTTCAGTACAACAACAAACGTGGGTTTGCACAGTGACATTTTGTTTACAGCATCAACAAGAAACAATTACTTGCATGATCCTTCAAGATACACTGAAACACAATGAAAGTCATGGCATTAGCCTCTATGTTATTCATTCACAACTTAGAGGCTAAAGCCACCACTTTAGCTCACAATACAATAATTGTTTGTTCCCAAATATTTTGAAGTTGCACAGATTACATTTTGGGCACATATGTGACTAAAATGGTTGTAAATTCAAGCCCTGGAAATATTACTTAATTACTTGAAGTAAAGTAATATCTGGATCGGGATAATTTGGCTTGTATATAATATATTTATATATATCTATATTATGGCAAGCCGTTAAGGAAATTAAATATATACTGTATGGAAGTCTGAATAGAAATGACAAACATTTATATATACTGTAAATAAGAAAGACTGCTGATCTGAAAAAGAGCCAAAGCTGTCAAAGAGCTGAGGGACCATCTTCAAAGTGCAATGCTGAAACAAATAATGCAAACAATAAAATGTAACTTCCAGGGCTTGAGATTAATGTAGTCCCGTCGTCCCGGGGACTGTAAAAAAATGCACGGGACGAAATTAAATCCTCCCTGAGACGTTGGCTTTTAACCATTTTTTTTCTTTTTATGTATTAATTTATTTTACATTTTATATTAAATGTCTTGGTTTTTCCACCCTCTGAAAATCCTATGAAATGTTTAACAAGCCATCCTATAATAATACAACAGCTAATTATGTAACAATACAATAAAACAAATATATTTAATGATGTTGTTTTCATTATTTTAACAATAGGCTTATGTATATTACTTTATATAGATTCTACAAGAAACACAAAACTTAAAAAGTAAATTATTTACAATTGCAGACACAAGGTTCTTGTTCTGCAGTGCTGTGTGCTAATGTGCTTCATACACTTGCAGGACCGCAAGCAAGGTCGCAGAGAAAATGCGGACGGGATTTTGAGTGATGTGGGCATTTTCTATATGAACAAGTGGAATGGATTGGATACAGACGCACTAAAGGGGCTCTCTACCTTACACTATGAAGTGAGGGGAAACTGAGTGAATAATTACAGGTTATATGATTATTTATTTAAAATCATAATCGGGCCACTTTATAATGAATGTGTCGGCATGTATTTGTAAAAAAAAAAAAAAAAGTTTTTTTTTTTTTTTTTTTAAACACCAAATTATTTAGGGGGGGCTTAAGAACATTTTAGGGGGGCCTGAGCCCCCCTAAAATGGCCTATTTTAAAATAGGCCTATTTTAGGGGGGCTTGAGCCCCCCTAAAATAGGCCTAACAACGCCAATGCTCGTAACAAATGCATTTTTAGATAATATGATTTGCCTGAGCGGCTAGGAGACCTCAAAAGTAAAAAGCGGTAGAAAATGGATTAGAAAGAACAAATTTAAAATCAAAAAACAACTTTTTGTTCTAACTTGGGTCTTCCCGCGGGACGGATTTTGGACGCTGGCAGGCCGGATCCGTAGTTTGGGGACCCCTGGTTTATACGTTTTCCTGTAAAGATTTACATTTTCTTCATCAACATTATTCTATTAGCAATATTTTCATAACATCATTTTTTTGTGAGTTTTTCCCCTCATATAACAATTTTATTTTAAAAATAAGTGATGTAGTATTGCAACTTTATTCCTGTTTGTTTCCTCACAACATTACAACTTTATTCATTTATAAAAATACCTTTTTTTTTGTTCTAAAATTGCAAGATAAGTGTCATAAAATTAAAGAAAATTCTTGCATTATTGTAACCTTATTATGTCCGAGTAAAAGACACGTTTTTATCCAAAATCTGCAATTTAATTTTCATAAAATAAAATAAAAGTTATTGTAATATTGTGACTTAATTCTCATTGAAAAACATATTTTTCTTATAATATCACAAAAAGTAAAAAAAAAAAAAAAAAGTCGTAAGCCTACTGCATTGTTTATACCAGGGGACCCCAAACTTTTTGACTCGGGGGCCGCATTGGGTTGAAAAAATGTGGCTGTATATATATATATATATATATATATATATATATATATATATATATATATATATATATATATATATATATATATATATATATATATATATATATATATATATTTTCCTCGCCCACTAATTGATTGAAAGACGGTGCATTTACCGCGCGCTCACCCGACACTGCGGCGCGAACGCGATAATGTCACGTTATCCATGGGAAAATGCATTTTTAGACAATAGGATTTGCCTGAGTGGCTAGGAGACACGGAAAGTAACAAGCGGTAGAAAATGGATTAGAAAGGACAGATTAAAAAAAAAAAAAAAAATGTAAATGATCATCATTTACTTTAGAAAAAGAGAAGTGTTGGATACTTCTCTTGTTGCCTTGGTTTTGTTTGCTTTTATTAATTGTACTAAACAAAACCAGTTTTCTTTTAAGTAATGTACCAATTTATCAGAGCAGTTTATCTTATGGAAGAATGCAGTTATTGATAGAGCTAGCACCCAATGTTATTAAAAAAGTATTAATTTTGAATCTAGAATCTTTTTGAATCGAGAATCCATTCTCAATCCAGAATCGATTCTGAATCGAATCGTTACCCCAAGAATCGAACTGAATCGCCTGGTGCCCAAAGATTCACAGCCCTAATAAATATACTTATAAACAACTATTTGTTCATTTATTTATGTATTTGTGGCACAGATGGAGCACAATAAGTTAACAAATATGTGAGCAATAGGTATGAAATGAAAAAGGGGCGGGGCAAAATGAACTGCTTCCATCTACTGTATTTTTCGGACTATTACGCGCACTTAAAATCCTTTCATTTTCTCAAAACTTGACAGTGCGCCTTATAACCCGGTGCGCCTAGTGTACGAAATAATTTTGGTTGTGCTTACTGACCTCAAAGTTACTTTATTTGGCACAATGTGTAATGATAAGTGTGACCAGTAGATGGCAGTCACACATAAGAGATACGTGTAGACTACAGTATGACGGCAATAGGATGGTTTTTCATGTTTCCGGCACTGTTGTTGCACTAGTGAGCCACGGATGAGGAGATGCTGCTCCGTTATTGATTGAAGTAAAGTCTGAATGTCATTAAAACAGTTAGCTCCATCTTTTGACACTTTTTCCACTCCCGTCCTTGCACGCTACACCGCTACAACAAAGATGACGGTGAGAAGACGCTGCCGAATGTGAGCCACGTATATACGACCGCCCACAAAACGGCGCATCTGTGCAACATTTTGACCAAAGAACTACCATTACATGTTATGTAGACCACAAGGAAGCGTTTTCCATTTAGAAAAAAAAAAAAGACTCCTTTAATGCGCCCTATGGTCCGGAAAATACGGTACTCCTTTTTGGACCAGTAACAATAAACTGTAGATACGTGATGTACCACATTGTAACTGGACGCCTGTTCGTCCATCCATCCATCCATCCATTTCAATATAAACTAAAACCAATACCAATACCAGTACAAAACGTAAAGACTTAAAACAATCCAAAAGTCAACAGCATGCATGCAACTACATCAATGCGCACGATCTTTGAAGTCATGCGATTGCTCCTCTCGTAGGAGCAATCCAGCCACCACCTTGGACAAAAGAAAACACAAGACTGGAAATAATCAACTGAGTCAGGGAAAATCGGCGAAAAAACTCTCTCTGGCTCAACTGCGCTTGAAACGTACTAAACATCCGCGGACGAGCGTCCGAGCGGCGCTTTGCCATCATTGCTACAAAGTCCTTGTTTTGTATCCAGCTGTGTGTGCTGCAGGTAGGCTGGATGGAAGTCAGGAAGAGGAGGGGGATCCTTAACACACACACACACACACACACACACACACACACACACACACACACACACACACACACACACACACACACACACACACACACACACACACACACACACACACACACACACACACACACACACACACACACACACACACACATTCTTGCATTTGTTACCTTCTTGAGACCTCCGAAAAATGCCTACTTCTAGTATTAAGATAAAAGTCGTAATTTTACTCAACGCAAGTCAAAATTTTACAAGAAAAACTGAACATTTGTGCAATATTAGAGATGGCAGCCGATAAATGCTTTAAAATGTAATATTGGAAATTATCGGTATCGTTTTTTTATTTTTTATTTTTTTTATTAAATCAACATAAAAACCACAAGATACACTTACAATTAGTGCACCAACACAAAAAACCTCCTACACTCATTCACACAAAAGGGTTGTTTCTTTCGGTTATTAATATTCTGGTTCCTACATTATATATCAATATATATCAATACAGTCTGCAAGGGATACAGTCCGTAAGCACACATGATTGTGCATGCTGCTGGTCCACTAATAGTACTAACTTTTAACAGTTAATTTTACTCATTTTCATTAATTACTAGTTTCTATGTAACTGTTTTTATATTGTTTTACTTTATTTTTTATTCAAGAATATTTATTTTATTTATTTATCTTATTTTATTTTATTATTATTTTTTAAAAAGGACCTTATCTTCACCATACCTGGTTGTCCAAATTAGGCATAATAATGTGTTAGTTCCACGACTGTATATATCGGTATCGGTTGATATCGGTATCGGTAATTAAAGAGTTGGACAATATCGGACTATCGGATATGGGCAAAAAGCCATTATCGGACATCCCTATGCAATATTATGATAGGAGTTGGAATTTTACTGAATAACAGTCGCAACTTTACAAGACAAGCTTAACATTTTGGCAATTTTATGAAAAGAGTCCTAATTTTCCTCGACAAAAGTCACAATTTTATAAGAAAACTTTAACATTTTGGCAATATTATGATAATAATCGGAATTTTACTTGGCAAAATTATGACAAAAGTCAGCTGTTCACCTGGCGGGTTTTTTCGGGGATAAATAGGGAAGTCCTTCTTTAGCTGCGGTCTTGTTTTATCATATATTGCTGCCTTTGCACCTGTCAAAGTTTACTTTTGTATACACATTAAATTAACAAAGAAATCCTGACTTTGGAGCAATGTTCACAGACTCTAGTATTTGGCTCTCTATTAGATGCAATGGTTTTCCGTATTGGGACCATGATTTCGGTCCTAACTTCTTCACCGGTCCTCATATGGAAGGTACTTTTCCTTGTTGATGTCTCAAGAATGGTAGAAATACAAGAAAACACACACACACACACACACACACACACACACACACACACACACACACACACACACACACACACACACACACACACACACACACACACACACACACACACACACACACACACACATTCTTGCATTTGTTACCTTCTTGAGACCTCCGAAAAATGCCTACTTCTAGTATTAAGATAAAAGTCGTAATTTTACTCAACGCAAGTCAAAATTTTACAAGAAAAACTGAACATTTGTGCAATATTATGATAGGAGTTGGAATTTTACTCAATAACAGTCGCAACTTTACAAAACAAGCTTAACATTTTGGCAATTTTATGAAAAGAGTCGTCATTTTCCTCGACAAATGTCACAATTTTATAAGAAAACTAACATTTTGGCAATATTATGGTACTAATCGGAATTTTACTCGGCAAAATTATGACAAAAGTCGGCTGTTCACCTGGCGGGTTTTTTCGGGGATAAATAGGGACGTCCTTCTTTAGCTGCAGTCTTGTTTTATCATATATTGCTGCCTTTGCACCTGTCAATGTTTACTTTTGTATGCACATTAAATCAACAAAAAAATCCGGACTTTGGAGCAATGTTCACAGACTCTAGTATTTGGCTCTCTATTAGATGCAATGGTTTTCCGTATTGGGACCATGATTTCGGTCCTAACTTGTTCACCGGTCCTCACATGGAAGGTACTTTTCCTTGTTGAAGTCTCAAGAATGGTAGAAATACAAGAAAACACACACACACACACACACACACACACACACACACACACACACACACACACACACACACACACACACACACACACACACACACACACACACACACATTCTTGCATTTGTTACCTTCTTGAGACCTCCGAAAAATGCCTACTTCTAGTATTAAGATAAAAGTCGTAATTTTACTCAACGCAAGTCAAAATTTTACAAGAAAAACTGAACATTTGTGCAATATTATGATAGGAGTTGGAATTTTACTCAATAACAGTCGCAACTTTACAAAACAAGCTTAACATTTTGGCAATTTTATGAAAAGAGTCGTCATTTTCCTCGACAAAAGTCACAATTTTATAAGAAAACTAACATTTTGGCAATATTATGGTACTAATCGGAATTTTACTTGGCAAAATTATGACAAAAGTCAGCTGTTCACCTGGCGGGTTTTTTCGGGGATAAATAGGGACGTCCTTCTTTAGCTGCGGTCTTGTTTTATCATATATTGCTGCCTTTGCACCTGTCAAAGTTTTACTTTTGTATACACATTAAATCAACAAAGAAATCCTGACTTTGGAGCAATGTTCACAGACTCTAGTATTTGGCTCTCTATTAGATGCAATGGTTTTCCGTATTGGGACCATGATTTCGGTCCTAACTTGTTCACCGGTCCTCATATGGAAGGTACTTTTCCTTGTTGATGTCTCAAGAATGGTAGAAATACAAGAAACACACACACACACACACACACACACACACACACACACACACACACACACACACACACACACACACACACACACACACACACACACACACACACACACACACACACACACACACACACACACACACACACACACACACACACACACACACACACACATTCTTGCATTTGTTACCTTCTTGAGACCTCCGAAAAATGCCTACTTCTAGTATTAAGATAAAAGTAATTTTACTCAACGTAAGTCAAAATTTTACAAGAAAAACTGAACATTTGTGCAATATTATGATAGGAGTTGGAATTTTACTCAATAACAGTCGCAACTTTACAAAACAAGCTTAACATTTTGGCAATTTTATGAAAAGAGTCGTCATTTTCCTCGACAAAAGTCACAATTTTATAAGAAAACTAACATTTTGGCAATATTATGGTACTAATCGGAATTTTACTTGGCAAAATTATGACAAAAGTCGGCTGTTCACCTGGCGGGTTTTTTCGGGGATAAATAGGGACGTCCTTCTTTAGCTGCGGTCTTGTTTTATCATATATTGCTGCCTTTGCACCTGTCAATGTTTACTTTTGTATACACATTAAATCAACAAAGAAATCCTGACTTTGGAGCAATGTTCACAGACTCTAGTATTTGGCTCTCTATTAGATGCAATGGTTTTCCGTATTGGGACCATGATTTCGGTCCTAACTTGTTCACCGGTCCTCATATGGAAGGTACTTTTCCTTGTTGATGTCTCAAGAATGGTAGAAATACAAGAAACACACACACACACACACACACACACACACACACACACACACACACACACACACACACACACACACACACACACACACACACACACACACACACACACACACACACACACACACACACACACATTCTTGCATTTGTTACCTTCTTGAGGCCTCCGAAAAATGCCTACTTCTAGTATTAAGATAAAAGTAATTTTACTCAACGTAAGTCAAAATTTTACAAGAAAAACTGAACATTTGTGCAATATTATGATAGGAGTTGGAATTTTACTCAATAACAGTCGCAACTTTACAAAACAAGCTTAACATTTTGGCAATTTTATGAAAAGAGTCCTAATTTTCCTCGACAAAAGTCACAATTTTATAAGAAAACTTTAACATTTTGGCAATATTATGATAATAATCGGAATTTTACTTGGCAAAATTATGACAAAAGTCAGCTGTTCACCTGGCGGGTTTTTTCGGGGATAAATAGGGACGTCCTTCTTTAGCTGCGGTCTTGTTTTATCATATATTGCTGCCTTTGCACCTGTCAATGTTTACTTTTGTATACACATTAAATCAACAAAGAAATCCTGACTTTGGAGCAATGTTCACAGACTCTAGTATTTGGCTCTCTATTAGATGCAATGGTTTTCCGTATTGGGACCATGATTTCGGTCCTAACTTGTTCACCGGTCCTCACATGGAAGGTACTTTTCCTTGTTGAAGTCTCAAGAAGGGTAGAAATACAAGAACACACACACACGCATCATCTACAGTGTTGACACACTGCAAAAAGCAAACATCTAAAGAATGACGCTGCCCTGGAAAGCGCCCTTGTGTCGCGGCGTCACTCAACATCGAACCACCGTCAGTCCACGACACACCGGTGGGACACACATACACACAAATTCTAAGGATTATTCCATTTCACTTTGGATTGTTGTTGTCGCCACACACCGACAAGGGTTGCATTTTGCAGACGCCATGATTCTGATGGTGCCATGCAGGGGTTCTTAAACTTTTTGAACTTAAGACCCGGCGGCCCACTCAAAAATGTATGTACAATTATCTGTGAATTACAATTATCACAATTAGTCGGATTTCTCAAATAGTTTTTTGGTTTTTTTTGTATTTTTACACCTACGTGAGAAGTCCCAGTGACCATGAACACTCTCTAATGCATACGTTGTGTGATACTGGGGGGCGCTTATTTCATGTAAGCGCGGATAAATGTATTGCTTTTCCGGTTGACCTATGACATCACACCAGGCATCTGCGCATCCTTACAACTTGTTTTAAGTGATGTCCGCTGTAATATTGGCACAGATTACAAATATTACGTCTCTAATGGCTATGCTGATGTTAAATAGCAGACAGCATCAAGAAATGATCTTGGATTGGGCTACGAACATGACGCCACTACCAAGAATGTATCGGGACGGATGCAGGTCCGAAGCAAAGAAAGACCAGGGGAAGGGTTTTTTCAAAGGAATATTCGGACGGGAGAATCATGGAAACAAAACTTTTGAAAGTCTTAACCTCTTAAGGCCCAAGCTGTTTGTTTAAATGATTTTTTTATTTCTCTTTTTTATTTGGGCTTATTGGACCCTAATTAGAATACAAACTAAAAAACATCTTATTACATGATGTACTTAGTCCATAAGTAACAAACGTGTACTTCATGTGTAGTGACTTGCTAATTTTTATTTTTACACTTTTTTTTCCAAATTCCATTGTATGTTATACTCTTCTGACACCACCAGATAGCAGTATTAGTGTCCATATGTCGGCATAAGACCCCAATTCAGTAGTATACACAATTTTGGAAATAAGAGCTAAAAGGTGCTGTCCACGCATGTGGCCACTAAGGCCTTTAGAGGTTAAAGTTCATTCAAAAGGCTCTGTGGGTTGGTGGAAAAAGTTTTAAGTTCGGAGGAAAAGACCCGACTGATACTGTTCCAGAGAAAGGTTCCTATTGTTCTGGACTATCTTGCCAGTTGTGGGGAATACAGAGTTATTGTTCATCAGTTTGGGAGTCTGAATTAAAGGCCTACTGAAATGCGATTTTCTTGTTTAAACGGGGATAGCAGGTCCATTCTATGTGCCATACTTGATCATATCGCGATATTGCCATATTTTTGCTGAAAGGATTTAGTAGAGAACATCGACGATAAAGTTTGCAACTTTTGGTCGCTGATAAAAAAGCCTTGCCTGTACCGGAAGTAGCGTGATGTCACAGGTTGTGGAGCTCCTCACATCTGCACATTGTTTACAATCATGGCCACCAGCAGCGAGAGCGATTCAGACCGAGAAAGCGACGATTTCCCCATTAATTTGAGCGAGGATGAAAGATTTGTGGATGAGGAAAGTGAGAGTGAAGGACTAGAGGGCAGTGGGAGCGATTCAGATAGGGAAGATGCTGTGAGAGGCGGGTGGGACCTGATATTCAGCTGGGAATGACTAAAACAGTAAATAAACACAAGACATATATATACTCTATTAGCCACAACACAACCAGGCTTATATTTAATATGCCACAAATTAATCCCGCATAACAAACACCTCCCCCCTCCTGTCCATATAACCCGCCAATACAACTCAAACACCCGCACAACACACTCAATCCCACAGCCCAAAGTACCGTTCAGCTCCCCAAAGTTCATGCAGCACATATATTTCCCCAAAGTCCCCAAAGTTACATACGTGACATGCACATAGCGGCACGCACGTACGGGCAAGCAATCAAATGTTTGGAAGCCGCAGCTGCGTACTCACGGTACCGCGTCTGCGCATCCAACTCAAAGTCCTCCTGGTAAGAGTCTCTGTTGTCCCAGTTCTCCACAGGCCAATGGTAAAGCTTGACTGTCATCTTTCGGGAATGTAAACAATGAAACACCGGCTGTGTTATCCGGCACAACAGTCAGGGGGTGCATTCTACGGCGGGGGTGCGTTATCCGGCACAACACCTGCCGCAATACACCGCTTCCCACCTACAGCTTTCTTCTTTGCTGTCTCCATTGTTCATTGAACAAATTGCAAAAGATTCACCAACACAGATGTCCAGAATACTGTGGAATTTTGCGATGAAAACAGACAACTTAATAGCTGGCCACCATGCTGTCCCAAAATGTCCTCTACAATCCGTGACGTCACGCGCAGGCGTCATCATACCGAAACGTTTTCAGCAGGATATTTCGGCGCGGAATTTAAAATTGCACTTTAGTAAGCTAACCCGGCCGTATTGGCATGTGTTGCAATGTTAAGATTTCATCATTGATATATAAACTATCAGACTGCGTGGTCGGTAGTAGTGGGTTTCAGTAGGCCTTTAAGTTACATTTCCTTAGCTACCTTTTTAAATAAATCTCAGTTTCTTTTTTTCTACCGTCGATTCACTTCAAAACGTTCTGTTTTTTAATTTGCGAAGCAAATAAACAGTCTCATCTTCATGGCAATTGTTGCTTATGTTGTTTTTGACCGGTACCCCGCCTACCGCTCGAATGCAGCTGAGATAGGCTCCAGCACCCCCCGCGACCCCTAAAGGGACAAGAGGTAGAAAATGGATGGATGGATCTGCTTCCGGGTTGTATTTCAATCGCATAATCCAGGGGTGTTAGTCAAACTTTTCGAAAATCGAACACAATCGGATTAAGGTGTTTTCAAGGGTTGTAGGAGACTTATTTACAGCCGAACTATTTGAGAAATCGGACTAAGTTATCAATCAATGTATCAAAGTTTATTTATATGGCCCTTAATCACAAGTGTCTCAAAGGGCTGCACAAGCCACAACGACATCCTCAGCTCAGATGCCACATCAGGGCAAGAAAAAACTCAACCCAATGGAGTACAAGTTTGTGCATGGACGCGTACTGAATGACTTGTATGGAAACAGGGTATCGTTAATCCGTTACCAGTGGAAATCTGGGGTTAGGCACCCCTACAACAAAACAGGTGTTGTGTGTTCGGTAAGGGTGTAACGGTACACAAAAATTTCGGTTCGGTACGTACCTTGGTTTAGAGGTCACGGTTCAGTTAATTTTTGGAACAGTAAGAAAACAACAAAATATACATTTTCTGGTTATTTATTTACCAAAATTTGTAAACAATGGCTTTATCCTTTTAACATTGCTTTAAAATAGCTCTGTGTGTGATGGATGTGAGCCACCACTAGGCTGATCAGTGCAACAGCAGGTAGTCATGAATGCTAAGCATAACAATAACATACATACACACACAGGGTCGATTGCCAGGGTTAATGCAGTCAACATATATAAAATAAAAACTAAATAAGATAAGGCTCAGAATTGGTTTCTTACCAAAACCTTTCTACATATAAAGTGCAACATTTCCACATATAAAGTGCAACATTAAACTGATTCAAGTTGTTGCTCAGATTAAATAAAATGACAAAACTTTTCTTCTACATATAAAAAGTGCAACATTAAACAGTTTCAAGTCAACTCAGCCTCAGATTAACTTTTCTTTCCCCCCCCAGCCTTTAACCCTGGTGGCTTTCACTCAATTTTCATGTTTTTTGCCAGAAAAATCAGTTTATCCACATTGTCTGCAAAAAGAGCAGACCTGCTTGCAGTTAAAATGTCTCCAACGGTGGAAAATAGCTTTTCACTGGGCACGGAGGTAGCAGGTATGGCGAGGTAGTGCCTGGCTAACTTGGCAGTAAGAGGATATATGGGCTCATTGTTCTTCCACCATAGAAGTGGGTCAAAATCTAGTTTTTAATGCAATATGGTCTTAAATCTGCTGCTATAAAAACACCAACGGCATTTGTTATTGCTTTAGCCCTGCCTGACTCGCCGAGGAGAGGCTGCTTGAATGCGGTGGGGAGCTGTGTTTGTTTGTCTTTCTCTTCATTGAAGCGATGTTATCCATTGTTGTATCGCACCGTGAAGCCGAAATGTTCCCAAACGGGAGATCTTAACGAGGCAGGAGGGTCTTCCAGCTCTGGCTTTTGCATGTTGTCCTAGCCCGGTCGTTGCTAGCATGCCGTGTGTTGTGCCTCGGTGTGCATTGTTTACACAACGTGCGGTGCGCTACTTAATATGTCCGTGTGGAAACTCGTTCGGTACACCTCCGAAACGGTTCGATACAAATACACGTACCGCTACACCCTTAGTGTTCGGCATCATTCTGTGCGTCAGAAAAAACAACAATCATTACGAGTGACTCTGCAGAAGTTCATACTCGAAGATGCGAGAAAAGACCTAAGCCATCTCAGGAGTGTTTACACGGACGCCGGCGCTTCACTTCCTACCGACCGAGACGGCTAGTGTGTGTCGGGCTCTGGCCTCCGACCTTTGGCCTCCATATCACCCGCCATAAACGTCCAGCGTTTGAACAGGGCATTCTTAGTCGGGGTGAGGCAACAGCGGGCATCAGGGCGGGGGGAGACGGCCCCCTTTTCTGCTTTATGGTGCTCATTTAATAGGGTGCAGACAAAACCCGATGTGTGTGCGTGAGGGAGAGAGATTTAAAGGGATCTGTAGACCAGTCCTGGAAGACAGCTGGCTCCACTGCGAGCTAACCATCAACTAATAACGAGCCCCTCAGACACACAAGGAAGGACATGGGACATAATGGCGGAAAACAGCAACCCCCGATCTTCATCCGGACCTGATAGTAGTCTAACGCTCTTGTCACATAGCCTTGTGTAAAACAAAGACAAGCACAACATCAAAGGGAAACACACCACTTAGATGTTGACAGTGCGAGACAGGAGTTTGTTTTCCAAAGAGAAGAGCCGTGTCTGTTCTAACCCTCCGTTTGGACTACCAAAATTTTCTTTTGGTAGTCAGCGCCAAAAATGTTGAACTTGCGGAAAGAACTGGATGGGAATAGGGTTGTCTCGATACCAGGTACCAAAATATTTCGATATTTCGATACTTTTCTAAATAAAGGGGACCACAAAAAAATTGCATTATTGGCTTTATTTTAGCAACAAATCTTAGGGTACATTAAACATATGTTTTGTTACTACAATTGAAAATACATACATAAGCGGCCATAAGACCCCAATTCAGTAGTGTACACAATTTTGGAAATAAGAGCTAAAAGGTGCTGTCCACGCATGTGACCACTAAGCCTCTAGAGCAGGGGTCGGCAACCCAAAATGTTGAAAGAGCCATATTGGACCAAAAATACAAAAACAAATCTGTCTGGAGCCGCAAAAAATTAAAAGCCATATTACATACAGATAGAGTGTCATGAGATATAAATTGAATTAAGATGACTTAAAGGAAACTAAATGACCTCAAATATACCTACAAATGAGGCATAATGCTGCAATGTGTACATATAGCTAGCCTAAATAGCATGTTAGCATCGATTAGCTTGCAGTCATGCACTGACCAAATATGTCTGACTAGCACTCCACACAAGTCAATAACGTCAACAAAACTCACCTTTGTGCCTTCATGCACAACGTTAAAAGTGTGGTGGACAGAATGAGACAGAAAAAGAAGTGGCATAAAACACGTCCTAGAAAGTCGGAGAAAGTTATACTTGTAAACAAACTACGGTGAGTTCAAGGACCGCCAAAATTAGTAGGACAAAACGGCGCTCGCCAAATACTCGAATCAGTGAAGCATGTTTACAGTGTGCTTTATAACAATTAGGGAGGTTTGCGTCATGTTTGTCCTCCTACGGAAACCATATTAAAACAAAAACTTTTTTTTTTCCTCATCTTTTTCCATTTTTCATACATTTTTAAAAAAGCTCCTGAGAGCCACTAGGGCGGCGCTAAAGAGCCGCATGCGGCTCTAGAGCCGCGGGTTGCCGACCCCTGCTCTAGAGGTTTTAATAAATCATGTTATTTTCCAATATCTCTATAACTGATAACAATAGCTCAGCCGGGATATGCTAATTTCAAAATTAGATTTACAGCCCCGAAATATTGTTATTGTTTTCGTTTCGATGTCCCGCCCTCCAACGTTTTAACCAATTAAAAAAGTCTGTGAGTGTGTCACATCCAGGTTGCCAGTTACGCACCGCCACCTTCGTCGAGCTACTGCCACTGGTAAAGTTGCTAAACATGTCAGACCTTCGTAAATCTAAAAGGCGTCGTTACGATTCTCAACTTATTCATGACAAAGCCAGGAACAAAACCAGGATTTGTATCGGGGATGCACACTCCAAAACTTGAAATTTGTACTCATGTTCGTTATGACAGGATGCATGTAAACCATCGAAGTCTGTCTAAAGTACAGTCGGCCATTTTTGTTATTAGATCCCATTTTTGGGAGATTTTGGGCAATTTTCTTATATTTTTTTAGATTTTTTTTGTGTGTAATGTTCTAATCTTTTATACTTTTTCTAAAGATTTTGTCTGCTTGCCAATAAGAAGCCAGGCCACCCTTGTAACATGGCATGCAGCGAACAACACACAGACTTGCAGAAAACAATTACAATGATTCAGCCCCATCCATAAACACTTTGATTAGCAACCAGGGACAGGTGTGTCCTCATTTGCCATTTAGGGCTCAGTGGCAAA